>NC_136059.1:1902303544-1902422756 GCF_964261635.1 Lissotriton helveticus | reverse complement strand
GTGCACGCTAGTGTATGTAGGTGTTTTCACAGTATCTTTAGGTGTCTCTTTAGGAATAGCACTGGCCCTGTAGAGGCCAAGGTCAGGTACCACCAGTACCAGTCAGCAAAATGTTGGGGAGTGCCCAGGGTAGAGGATGGCTTTGCACCACTAAAGAAGCACAAACTCAGAATTTAAAACATAACACCATGGTTGTGGGGTTCTCTTTAATAATCAGAATTGATTTCTATCCTAATGAACCCATTTTCCAACATTAGGATAAGGAAAGACTGGGGAAAAATCATAACGTTCTAATCTATACCTTGAAGTTTTCATGCAGCTCTTTGATGATGGTTAATAGCTCACTGTTCTATGTTAGGATTTTAACTTATAAACTGCAAATACCAAAAGAATCTTTCAGACAAAAGCAGTAACTCACTAACCTATTTACATGATATGCATGTTGTGATCTGCGTGGTACACGTTCTTTGCTGCAGGCATATTACACCACTTTGGCTACCTTACCAAGAGTCAAAACTTCCACTAGACAAACCTCCGATCTCTCTCAATAAAGGTTATTAATCACCAAAATTATCTTCACATTTTTATTGTTGCCTGAAAATTTCTGGAGACCAGGAATGCAGCAGCAGGTATTTTTCAAACCATAATGCACTTGCAAACACGATGTCCACACCCAAAGTCTGCGACCTTTGTTTGCTTGGTGCATGAAGATGCAAGATTCATATACATGTTTTTTTAACATTTGCTCTGATTACAATATGAAATAACAAAGAAGCATACATGCAAACTGTGACAACATGCCTGCTTTTCTCAAAATTTCACTTCGAAAGGATGCGATTGTATTTGTTTAACGGGCGGTGATTTGTATGGGGTCACTGGGAAGTCCACAAGGTTGTCCCTGTCCCCCCCAGAATTTTAGTGTCTCCTACGCCCCTGGACAACCATTCAGTATTGTTCAACATGAGATAGGCAATACTTGAGACGTCCATAAAGGTAGCGAACTGGATAACTTTTCCTTTGTGGAGGGAAAAAAATATTAGTCTCTAATACCTGCTGTCGCTTAAACATCAGAGAAACTCAGAAGGATACAGTGATATCCCCCAGTTAATCCACTGGTCGTAGTGGCTTCTGTATTGGTCCGCAGAACGTTCTGGAAGGGTCTGGCAGGGTGCGCAGCCGGGTCGTCTCGTGGTGCAACACGGCACTGTAATACGTCACCAGTCAATCACTTTTAGTCGTTTCCTGCCCTTGGGTGTGAGCTAGGGGGCAGGACATAATTTGCGACTGAGTTTGTGTTTGTTGGAACGGAATCATATTTGTATGTTTGACTTTCTCTGCAGGACTGAGTGCTTTGCGGCGAGCACTGGGAAGTCTGGTCGGCCCTTCTGACAGCGAGGTGGCCGGGTCAGTAGTCATCGCGCTCAACAACTTCCTGCAAGCCATGAATGATGTCCGGCCCAGTGCCATGAGGGAGGTGTCCATTGATGTGCCGAAAGTGAGTTATGACTGAAATATGCAAGACATTATTGAAACGCCACAGAATATCACGTGCTGTTTACTTATGTCGTTCTTTGTATGAAATCCAAATAAAGGGCCATATTTGAGTGGGTATTTTCATGCATGGGCGCCACTTCCTCACTGCACAGCCAGCGGTGCAACTAATTAGTACATGTAATGCGAAGTGACATCACATGAAGTGATGGCCAATCCCCATTTTTGTTTTATCATTTGCATAGATCTATATGCAAGTCACAATTGGCATCTCAGCTCACTTGGAACTCCGTATTTATCCCTGGCTGAGAATGGGCCTGTTTTACAGCCAAAACCCTGATATATAGCGACATCGAAATATAAACATTATATCTATTTGTTATAAATATAGAGAAACAGAAAAGTGATGGATAGCTAGAATTTAACTCCACCACTGGTAAGTACTCTGGGCACTGCATTCGTACATTGTTTTTAGGTTTCGACCTGGGAGTTGCAACTGCGTAGCAGTTGCTCCTCCCACGGCGAAACCTCATGATCCTACATATTGACTTTGGTTCCGCCTCGGTCTCCCATTGGCTAGCTCCATAAATGGAGGCTAGCCATTGGGAGACAGAGGCTGTCAATCACGCTTTCTCTTGAAAACGCGATTCGGGGGCGTTTCGCGGTGTTTTTTTTAAGCCCCGCCCCTTTGTCCCGGGCCGCGCTGTGATTGGCTGCCGGCCCGGGACACCCCTGTGACGTCATTCCCGGGCCGCGCTGTGATTGGCTGGTGGCCCGGGACACCCCCGTGACGTCAGCCAATCACAGCACGGCCCGGGACCTGACTTGTTCTTTCATTCTTTTCGTACCATCTCTTCCTACTCCACCTTTCATCATCCTGTCAGCCCCTTTCTCTAAACTCGTCATTCGTCCCTGCCTTCAATATCCTCTCTTCTTCGCCTCATTCGACCCCCCTCCATTTCCATGTTTCCCCTTGCCCCCTTCGCTTCTCCTCCCCCTCCCATCCACTGTTGGCCACACCATTGAATTGAATTAATTCCGCCATGCTTTTCGCAACGGGCCCACCCCTGCAGCAGGCATTGCTTGAAATGAAAGGCGCTCGGTGGTCCCCAGGCGGGGGGTTCTCTTCCTTTCCCGCCCAGGCGTTGCTTTGATCCGTGGCTAAATTATTATGAGAACCCGAAGGGGCTCCGGGCCCCCGGCGTTAAGGGCTCCTCGCCTGCAATCGGATACTTTTAGAGTCTCGGAGAAACCAAAGCTGCTCGTGCATTATTAATACGCAAGGTTAACGCAAGGGCGGCGATTGTGCACGAGGACACACAGCCAACTCTTCGGAATGGTGGAGAGCCAGAGAAAGCGCGAGCCATAGAGAGGGAGCGCGAGCAAAAGAGAGAGAGCGCGAGGCAGAGCGCGAGACGGACAGATGGTGAATTGCAAACGTAAATAACCAGTACAGTGTCAACGGTCACTTTATTTGCTAGAGAGATGGTAGCAAACAGGCCTAGAAAGCCTAACTGGACTGAATACAACAATGCGGCCTGGACCTGATAGAAAACGATAAATACCCAGTCATTCCAAGCCCTGCATATGAGGGAACAACAAACTACCACTTTGGGGTATTGAAAATAATGGAGGTGTTCCATGACCATGTATAAGAATGAGGCCAAAGGCTGAGTTCTTTTATAAGGTAATGAAACTCCGAGGTGACTTCCAATATCCTTATGATGTGCTAAAGGTGATACTTTATTCATTATAATGCATATCCAGGCTATCACATTTTACATGAAACATTGAAACCCTTTGTGCATAGCTCTTTCATATGAAAACATAAATAATAACAAGCATTTACAATGCAACGGTTTCGCCTTTGGAAAAGTTTGAGCTATTGGCATTGTAAATGACAAAATTTGTATTTATGTGTTGGTTTTGAAAACAGATAAATAAATGGCATTGTCATTTACATTGCCAATAGCTCTAACTTTTCCAAAGGCGAAACCGTTGCATTGTAAATGCTTGTTTAAGCACTGCTACCCCAGGCAGAGACCAGCCATATGCAAATCAGCATTGGTCCTGCACCTGTAGGAGCAGTCCAGCCTTAATTGCCAGGTCATGTCCGCTCCAGACAAGAACACACGAAACCCCAGTACGATTTCAGACTACTTGTAACGTTTGAGGCTTTCATATGGTTCACCTACCAACATTTCGAGCAGAACCTAGTCGCTTCTGGCCGATAGTAACCTAATGATGCATGCACATCTCTACACAGCATTTGGTTGATGCGGAGAAAACAGCAAAATTTGGCGCATGTCTGGACCGCTGTATTTAAAATCTGTATCCCGTATACGCGGTAAACAGACTGGATGGGACATCTCTTAATATTTGGCAACTACCCCCATCAGCAAGACTCTCATTAAATAAGCCCTATAGTCATTTGCATAGCATGAAATAATGAACACGTATAACTGTTGAGTATTTGAATATAAATTAAGAAATATAAAGGGTTACTTGTTTACTTGGAGGTTCTGAAACTGTTATTTATATTGCAAAACTCATGTGCAGTCAAATACAGTGTTTCATGGTACATGAAAAATACACTGTGGTGAATATATATCATGATTTCATAAAGACTTAGGCCCTGATTAGGAGTTAGGCACACTGGTACATACCACATGCCAGGGTAAATGGCACACAACTTTAACGAATCGATGATCACAAGTTAAGAATGCATGTGATATTTCTCACATACACTAAATACCGCATGTCTCTAGTCCACATGTGCTATTTGACACATTTGATCTTTACTGCATATAATATTTACCATATGCAAAAAATAATGCATGAGGTAAAAAAAAAGACCCAATTTCAATTATTATAGGTCATTGGAAACCAATAAAAATACCAACTTAAATTGCTTCTAGTGAAAAGCGGTAAAAATTCCTAATAGTGTAAGAAATGGAAAACAAATGTAAATACGAAAAAACCAAGACCAATAATGCAACCCCCGCCCCCCCCAAAAAAACAGTACATTTGCTTTTTGAGATGCAAAAAATAGAATCTCACACACCTGCACACAGGCCATACCTACATAAACATCCATGAACAAGTAAATCCATCACATGTTGATTGCGGCAGCTCACACATCTATTCTCTACACCACCATGACAGCAGTACTGCTAGGCAAGGGCGGGTCATCCACTAGGGTGGAGGAGTGTCACCCCACTGCTTTCTCGCAATGCGAGAAAGCCAAAACATAAAATGGTAATAACTTTTAGTTACTACCATTTTATGTTTGCTTTACGCATTGCGGGTAGTTTGCCCACTCCTGAGTGCGCAAAGACTGTTTGGTCGGCCCTCTCGGGCCGCCCAAACCAGTCATGCGTATTCTGACTGTTGTAAACGTATCTAGGACCCTATTTAAATATCACCCGATTTATGCCCTTATGTGGTTATAACAAATCATATCCTTATAAAGGCATAAGAATCATATTCATATTAAGTCATAGCCAATGCAGTCCAAATATGGCAAGGCTACTCCCATAGACTCCTAGAAAGCACAACGCGTTCTTAAACAAACCAAGCCTCCAGCAGCCCGGGAATTCCCCCTGCTTCTGTATTGATTTGTCCTAGAACTCCTGGAGTCCTAAAAGAACTGCGAGGTCTTAGTGACGTCTTATGTCCAATCTTACGTCAAACTCGGCACCTTCCAGATATAAATATACTAGCATCTGCCCTAGCAAAACACACAGTGGTTTGGAGCAGATCAGCTATCTACTTGCCCGACGCCCTGCTGTAGCAAGTGCCGAAGGAAGCTGACCCTCCCATTGACGCACTGAGAGAGACGCTGTCTTTTCTCCTGCCGAAAAATCCAGCTCCAGTGTTTCCTGGTCACCCTTGCGGGATGCTGGGAGATCGAGTCCTGAGAGAGAGATACAAGACCTCCTTCATTCTATAAACAAGGTACAGAGCTAGTTAGACCCTTAGAGAATTCTTGATTCAGATTCTTGGCAAAAACTATTTTAACTTAAATTGCAGCTCACTTACTCCTTCCCATGTACTAGACTTAGGTTAGGTACACCGGGGTAGGCGTATCTTAGAAGCACCAGTTGAGTATGTTTAGTCATGGTTTTATCTATGTATATATTTTATCTATTTTAGACACCGTATGGCTTAGAAACCATACCATGCTTTTACAGTATTATTTCATAATACTCCTTTTACTATAAGCACTTTACTTTATAACAAGTATTGCAATGTGGCAACTCACTTCTCTTGCATGAGAAAGAAGACTGTTCAACAAAGAACCTCTTTTATTGAAAACGCCTGTCTCTCTATTTCTCTGCGCTTCTGGTGAAACTAAGCATGCACGATTGACTGAGTAAAATAGTTATCTATTGTTTCCGCGACTCTGGAGATATACTCCTTATTCTGGAGCAAGCAAAGTTGTCATGTTTATGCGGTTGTCAGAAACTAATCCCTTCTTGTCTATTCAGGAAAGTTAACACCTTCCTGCTTACTCTAGAAAGTTTCTAGTGACCTCTGAGTTAGCTGGCATTCATAATTAAGTCTAACATATTCAATAGAGACATAGTCGACCTAAGTCCTACATCTAAACTATCGTTTATGTTATTCCAATGCGCAGAGCCTATTGGGAATATAGGAACTACACTACATGACCTTCTCCATGCAGGCTGCAATTGCAGCCTGCATGGAAAACATGCCCACCCCACTAGTCCTTGGGTTGGCATCACCCCGGCCAATCACATCGCTGCATGCAGCGTTGTAATTGGCTTAGGGGAGGGAGCCTGGCTGCCTGCTTCCTGTTCCTGTTGGAGGCAGGAGCAGAGAAGACGCGTGACCCGGCGGAAAGGTACGTTTAATTACATTTTTTATTTCCCCGCAACACCCCCGCAATCCCCCATAAACATCCCCGCCAATCCCATTCCCCACCCCCGTGACACCTCACGCCCGCCCCTCACCACCGGCTGCTAGGCCACTAGGTCATGATATGCTAGATTCATGTTCTGCTACAGAAAACTATGCAGCATGAAACTGAAAACTAGGCCACCAATTAATTACCTCAAATGGCACTGTAAGGAAGATAGTAGTTTACGTAATTTCAAATATCTGTCCATGAACACCCGTACTATTTGTTAAATAGGTTGCTTGACATAGTTGCAGAGCTTCATCTAGAGTGAGAAGCGAACTAGACTTTACTATGATTGTGGATATTGTTTCTCAGCTGTCAGATGAATAATTGGAGAAATGCTGTGAACTGACTCGGAAAATTACAGAAATTTGAAACTGAAGCAGATGCACCGTTTGGCACAGCGAGCCGACTATGTAGATGTGAAAAAAGGATGGGACTGAATGTAGAGTCCTGAGGAGCTCCACAAGTCAGTTGAACAGGTGAAGAGTGGTTTGGTGGAAGAAGAAGATCATGAATACAATAGGAAATAAAGGATGAAATCCAATCCAGAACTCGTTCCCTGAGACTCGCCTCATGCAACCTTGTGATCAATATTTTGTAAGATACTGGATCAAAAGCTGTGGAAGACCGAGCAGCATTAGAGCTTCTGCTCCCCACTGATCTAGGATCATTCAGAGTTAATTTTGTACAGAAATGAGCACTACTTTTGTGCGAGGAACTGGACAGAAGCCTGCCAATGTTGTTTGAAGAACAGAGGAGGATTCATTGAAAGTAGAGTTGAGTGTTTACCTCCATCTCAACTATTTTAGCAATAAAAGGAAGGACTGAAAAGGGACCTGATAGCTCAAAATCGCTTTGCTTGGAGAAGGTTTTTTACTAACTGAATTACATATGCTCTTTTCCACTCAGCCAAAACCTGAATGATAGGCATCAACTAGCTCCTGTATTGGAGGAGTCAGAAAGGTAGTAAATTGATGGAAAATTCTGGTAGGATAAGGATAGTCCTGAGAGCCAGATTGAACTATTTTATGTTTTTTAATTTTCAAAATTCAGTAACAAACAATGTTCTGAGACATTCGTATCTTAATCTTCCATTATATCGAAATAATACAATTACAATCATTTTAGCTACCAGTTTCTATAAGCGTCTCATACAAAGTTGAACATTAGGCAGTGTATATTACAATAATATAAGGGAAGCCTACCCAGAAACCAAAGGATGTGAGCGTGTCCCTAGGTAACTAGCTGACATATATTACAATCATAGGAACTGGTTTACAAATGAAAAGATTTAAGCTGGTGGCGACAAAATAATCATCTAGAGTAGAAGGTAGGGTATAATGGTGTTTACAACGTTGACACTAAAATTGACTCTAAAATAAAGCAAGCAAGGGGGGACAGTGGTAAGTGCCAGGGGGAGTGCCATGTGTTGTGGAAAGGCCACCTGGACATATGGGAACACAATCGTGCTTAATCGGCGGGGGGGGGGGGGTGGTCGGGGTCGGTGTTGGGGAGAACCCAAAGTGTGGTCAGTAATCGTACGAGGGATTTGCAATGCTGATTCAATTTGATTTCCATCTAGAACACCACTGCCTCCTATGGAGATAGAGCATCACCCTTGAGGCCTTCTCCCAGAGCTTCCCAGAAAGTAGGCCATTCTTCACTAATCGGGTGTTTGTGGAGGCCTTTAGCTCCCTCTCTATGCAAGGCTTCTCTGCTTTTTACCTGGGCCCAGTGTTCTACAGTTGAACGCCTGCATTCTACCAAAGGCGGGAATGTCACATTCTGTCGTGTAGAGATTGCCCGTTTGGCCAACAAAAACCCCAGGTCAAGGAAACGTGCAGCAACCTTCTGTTTAGAATGCTTGAATATACCCAGAGCTCAGGCCTCCCAGGTGGTCACCAGAGGCATATCAGAGCTGAAGGACCTGCTGCCAGAAACTTAGTCAAAGATATGCAGCCCCAAAGTATGTGATGTATAATAGCAGGTGATGCCAGACAGCAGGGATAGGAGGTTGCAGCTTCCAGAAATATTTGATTAGCTTTGCTGGGGAGAGATATGCCGTATGTGGAATAAAACATTTTTAACATTTAAAGTTGTTTTTTCGGGAGATAGTATGTGGATATGTAAGTGCTCCAAACCACTCAATTTCATGCACCAACCTCCCAAATTTGGCCTCCTTTATGTCTCTCAGGTGTGTTGGAGAGGAGTGAGTTGTTGAGTGGCCTGTGTTTTGTATAGACAACTTACACGTTTTCCACTCATCCCTATTGTGTATACCGTTTACGCGGCAAGTTTGTGTCGGACTCCAGGTCTGTGATCACCCACATATTCCGGAGTATGTGAAATATCAAGCTGGACATCAGGAACTGACCCTCTTTGTAGGGATGTCTGGTCGCAAAGAGATGTGTGGAGGTATCCATCCTGAAATGAGTCGTCTCCCAGATTGTCAAACTGGCCATCTCCCACTGTGGCAGCCCCCTTTTATTCAGGCAGGGTACCCACATTGAAAGACCCAGTAGCGGATTATATGGGACGTACAGATGAAGGACATTTCAAGTGTCCGAAGACGGGAAAGATCTAGAAATGCCACCGAAACCAGGTGAGGTACATCGTGGGGAAGTTTGGATTGCAGGAGTGCCAAGTTGTAGATGTTGGCCATAACGTATTGGTGGGAGGGTTGTGCCAGATTCCTCCAGGGATGCTCCATATAGCCTTCAGACCAGCCACTGCAGTTGAGCCACCAGAAAAAGGCTTACGGTAAGAGTTCCAAGAACTCCCTGATCGACAGGGCGCCGAAGCATTGTTAGGGCCACCCTCCAGCGACCTCCGGACCACTTCAGATCCCCAAAAGGGTGTCCAAGCCATGGATGAACCGCCAGGGGAGGTAGACCGGGATATTTGGCAAAGTGATACAGCAATCTGTGTACCTTGACCATCTTAGAGACTGCCATGCGCCCTGCAACAGAGAGAGGAAGCATTCTTAAGAAGGCCACATGGCACTTGAGGCACCAATCACCCTTCTGAGGTTCCCTCCCACATGCCATTCTCATTATAGGAGATGTTAATGCCTTAGAAGCCAAATGTGATGCTCTCACATCTGATTGGGTTGGCACCCATGTACAGGTTCAAATGGGGATCCTCCTGGCCCAAATGGAAACCAACATGATTTCCCCTTATTAACCAGTTGGCCAGACGCCACCCACCCACAAGTATTTAAGAGTTGCCATTGTATCGTCCTGGCTCGCCTGTGGATCTTTTAAATATAGCAGGACGTCGTCAGCATATAGGGAGGCTGTCTGTGTGTCTCTTGAAGGTATTATGCCCCAGTCTCTACCTCCTCGAAGCAGCGAATGGCTAGAGGATCCATAGCCAACAGAAAGAGGAGCGGTGAAATAGGACAAGCCTACCTGGTGCCTCTATGAATTACAATTGGGTTGGGAATTCCTTATCCTAATCCATGAGGTGGGGTCCGAATCCAAGCCTTCGGAACACCTCAAAGAGGTAATGCCAAGTGAGCATATCAAATGCTTTTTCCAGACAGAGAACCAGTTCCGCAGCCTTTGTCCATCTCGCCTGGGCTACCTGCATAACACAGAATACCCTCCTGATTTTGATTGAGGTACTTTTCTGTCAGTGGGTCTAACATGAGACGGTTTTCCAGCAGTACCAACTCAGGCAGCTGTCCCCTCTCTAAAATATGTCTTCATAGGGCGTGTTCCAATTGTAGATATTTTAATCATTCCGAGTCTCCCATCTCATATTCGTGTTGCATATCCTCAAAGGCAACTAAGGCCTGTCTTCTCCAAACATCACCCACGTCTTCTTTTCCAAGCAGTGACCTCTTTGTGAAGCCCTTCAAGCCACCCACTTCCTGCAGAAGATTACTGTCCCACACTGGGGTCCTGTCCCTTAGTTTACCCTACCAACCTAGATATTTGGTAGCTTCTCACCACACCTTTACCACAGTTTGAGTTTGGGTCGGTAGTGTCAGGAACTGTCAGGCAGAAAGTAAGTCACCACCACCACCAGACAACCAGCAGGGACGATGGGTAGATATAAGGTGCCCTGATTCCCCTAAGCATAAACCCCCACAGCGTACCAACAGACACCGCTCTGAGAGAAATCACCCCGGGGAAAGGGGGAATGGAGTAAATAATAAATAGTGCAGCTGGATCTGTTGTCCTCTTCTACAGCCTTAGGGATGAGAGTGTAGAGTTCGGGACAGGAGCCAATTCCTACTCTTTGAAGTACTACTGTGAGACACAAGGAAAAAAGGTGAGGCAGAGAAGCAAAGAACACCATACGCAATGACTGCAGCGAGCTTGGACACCCCGAGAACTTAGACAAATGCCAGCAACACAGGAATGAAGCAGAACTGAAGCAGCTCCTCAGTAATCCATAGTGAGCACAGAGTTGTCAAGCATGAAATAATCCAAACGTACCAGATAACAACAGTCTCGGTTCCTAAGCACCAAGGAACTAACCTAAATACCTATCCAAAACTTGAAAGGGGAGCAGGACAGGGTATTGTACAAAATACCACCAAAGGCTGTCTCAGGAAGCACCCCCATAACGTAGAGCTACTGGACAAGGCACGGAGCACTCTCACCACTGCGCAACCTCTAGCGCACGTCCAGCGCGGGGTAAGAAATGAACAATCACAGTTTGGTTCGAGAGCTGTTGAACGCACAGCCCCGTAAACACCTTCGTGAGCTGTTGAGTCACAGTGCCAAATCAGAATGTATCCTTGTATGCTGTGCGGGACATCCCACAGCGTCACAACATGATAATGTCAAAATACAGAAAGGCGGGTGGAGAGATCCGTTTCTCCCGACAACCCGCAATGAATACCTGATCTGAAAGAGACACGTTAGTGATAGATTCCTTACCTTAGAATATCCCCAGGCGTCAGACTGGATCTGGAAAGTTTTGCTTAGCAGTACCCCTGCGCATCAGTGGGTAGTGTCCTGCAACTCCGTGCCCGTTGCTGACGTCGTATGCGCCGAGATGACGTCACGGAGACTACTTTGGCACCACCCATGCGCGCTGGGATCAGTTCTTTCTTTTTCCGCGCCAGTAAGCGCAGATCCGGTTAGAGCATGTACCCTAGCAATTTTTTGACTATCTTTTTGAGACTTTTGTCTCGTGTTGGTTTTCTCTGGTGCTAGTAGGGATGCCTGGTATTAAGTCTTGCGGGACCTGCCGTCGCAATATGTCGGTGGCGGACCCTCATGATGTCTGTCTCTACTGCCTGAAGCGCGACCATAACTCCCAGTCCTGTCTGGACTGTAGGGCTATGGCCCCGAAGGCCCTGAGGGAATGGCGCCAGAAGTTGTTTGAAGTTTGGTACTCGTCCCCGCGCCGTTTAAGATCCAGGGGTCGTTCCCGTGACCGCTTGTGGAGCCGTCACCACCACTTCTCTTCTCCTTCGGATTCAGGTAAGAAACGGCACAAAAAGAAGTCGAAGAAGCGTTTTCACTCTCCGATGTTCCCCTGAAGGTCCCAGGATGCGGACGAGAGGGACAGGGGCTCTGCCCCTGCGGCTCCTTCGGAGCCTGGGAGTCCCGCGGCCTACCCGCATTACCCGGGTGCTGTTTAGGCCTCAGGCTCCCGCCGGTACACCATCGGGCCCCGCGGTCCTGTGTCCGGATCCTGCTGGTGCGTCGATTCCTATGGCGGATCCAACCCCGGCGCCGCAGGATCCCGTGCCCCTGGCTCTGGCCTCGGCGCCAAGGGATCCCATGCTGCAGACTCCGGCTCCGCCGACAGCGCCTCAGTGAATACCTTTAGTTCCGCCTCTGCTCCAGTTCCCAGAAGGATTTGTACCCGCCTGGGATCCGAATTGGCCGTTCCCAGCGCCGTTTATTCCTTCACCGTTCCCTGCCCCGCCGCCGAGGCCTGTGCCTACGACGCTGGTGGAGGAGGATGACTCGGAAGGGTTTGAGGACCCGCTTGCTCGTCAGTGTTATTCTGAGCAGGACTGGGTGGACGACTTAGAGGAGGCCGGTGGCCTCGACGTCTCCTCTGATCCGGGGCTTGCCTCTCCCCCGCCCACTATGGAGGAAGGCGCCTCGTATACGGTGGGGCTCCGTCGGGCTGCTGAGGTCCTTAACCTCGATCTCCCCACGGTGACCCTAAAGACTAATCTCCTCGCTGAGGTGCTCCAGCTGGCGTCCACTTCATCGGAGCCGCTGTTGCCCTTTAATGATGCCCTCACCAAAGTCTTGTTGGGCAGTTGGTCACGGCCCGCCACCGGGACCCCTGTGGATTAAAATGTCACCAGGCGTCATCGCTTGGCACCGGGTGACCCTGCCTTTCTGACCACTTTGTCGCCACGCCTGGTTAAGGTCCACCTGGTTCTCCCTGGACGTCCGGAGCTCGCTCATGGACATGCCTTTTGACGGCACTCGCCTGTTTGGTGATAAGGCCGACACTGCACTGGAGCGTTTTAAGGACTCTCGAGCTACGGCCAAGTTCTTTGGCCTCTCCGCCACATGCCCGGCCACACGCCCGGCCACGTCTACATTTCATTCCTTTTGTGGCCATAGCGGAGGCGCCCCTGCCCGTTCATTCAGCCAAAAGCCTACGCAGACCCTGACTGCCAGGGTGGGTCCGGGGGCCGGCGTGAGGGTCAGCCCACCTCCGACCCGCGACGTCTACCTTGAAACCATCCTAGTCTGAGCTTCGGGTCGCACTCCACGCCAGTGGGTGGCAGGATTCGTCATCATCCTCCCCCTTGTTGTTCTGTCATGTCCGACAAGTGGGTACTACAGCTCGTCCGAAGGGGCTAGCCCCTCCCCTTTGAGTCTACCCCTTGGCCATACCACCTCGGTTCCACTGCATGTCGAGGCATTACTTCGTGCTTTTCCAGCATGAAGTTATGGCCCTCTTGGCCAAAGGGGCCATAGAGTGCGTTTCTGGGCCAGAAGTAGAACGTGGTTGTTATTCCTACTACTTTCTGGTCCCCAAGAAGGACAAAGGGGGTTTGCCCCCCATTTTGGACCTCAGGGATGTAAATCGCTTCCTCTGGAAAGAGAAATTCAAGATGTTGACTCTGGCTCAGGTTTTGGCTGCCCTCGAACCTGGAGACTGGTTGGTAGCGTTGAACTTGCAGGACGCATATTTTCACATCCCCGTCCACCGGACCACCGGCGTTACCTGCGGTTCACGGTAGGCCAGGAGCATTTTCAGTTTGCCGTTCTCCCCTTCAGCCTTACCAGCGCTCCTCGGGTGTTCACGAAAGTGATGACGGTGGTCGCAGCTCACCTGCGCAGGTCAGGGGTCTCAGTCTTCCCCTACCTCGATGACTGGCTGTTGAAGGCGGGCTCGCCCCAGGCAGTCGTCTCCCACCTCCAGACTACAGCCGACCTGCATTTGCTGGGGTTCTCCATCAATGTGCCGAAGTCGCACCTGAGTCCCTCTCAGAAGCTCCCTTTTATCGGAGAGGTTCTGGATTCAACGCGGTTTCGGGTTTATCCTCCCGAGCAGTGAGTCTGGGATATTCAGGCTATGATTTCGATGTTCAGCCTCTATCCTGGGTTTCAGTCAGGATGCCCCTCCGGCTCCTGGGCCTGATGACCTCCTGCATCCTGCTAGTGCAACATGCCAGATGACATATGCAGGCTCTGCAGTGGGACCTGAAGTTCCAGTGGGCGCAGGATCAGGGCAACCTGTCCGATCACGTCCAGATCTCGGAGGGCACTGCACGACACTTGCAGTGGTGGCTCACGAATCGCGATTGGGTCAATGGCAGATCCCTCTCCCTTCCCCAACCGGAGCACACAGTGGTGAAGGATGCGCCCCTCCTGGGATGGGGAGGCCACTTGGGAGAGGCGGAGATCAGAGGCCTCTGGTCTCCGGCAGAGTCCCGGCTCCATATCAACCTTTTGGAGCTTTGGGCGATCCGACTTGAACTGAAGGCATTCCTTCCCTCTGTCCGGGTAAGTGTAGTGCAGGTGTTCACGGACAACACCACCGCCATGTGGTATTGCAACAAACAGGGTGGGGTGGGGTTGTGGTACCCATGTCAGGAGGCTCTGCTCCACTGAACATGGCTGGAACATCAGGTCATTACCTTGGTGGTTCAACACCTGGCAAGTTCTCTGAACGCTAGGGCGGACAAACTCAGCCGCCGGTGCTTGATGGATCACGAATGGTGTCTGAACTCGGATGTGGCGCAAGGTCTCTTTCTGTAGTGGGGAGAGCCTTGGTTAGATCTATTCGCCACCGAAAAGAACGCGCAAAGTCATTAGTTCTGCGCATTGGAATTACCAGGTGGCACTCGCTCGGCGACGCTTTTCGTCGCGAGTGGAGTTGCGGTCTATTGTACGCCTTACCGCCTATACCACTTCTGCCCAGAGTGCTGAAGAAGATTCGGCCTGACCGGGCCCAAGACATCCTTGTGGCTGCGGATTGGGCACAAAGGTATTGGTATCCCGAGCTACTCGGCATGGCGATCGATCCTCCGATCTATCTGCCTCTTTTGGGGATCTTCTGTCGCAGCAGCAGGGAACGGTCCTCCACCCGAACCTGTCCAGCCTCTACCTCCATGCTTGGAGATTGAGCGGTGATAGTTGACGGCTTTTGATCTTCCCCCCGAAGTATGTGATGTCATTCTGGCAGCCAGGCATCCCTCCAATAAAACGGTATACGCCTGCAGGTGGAACAAGTTTGTGGAATGGTGCACAGCTAAATCTGTGGATCCCCTTTCTGCCCCTCTTTCGAAGTGCTTCTGTTCCTTCTTTCTTTGGCTCAGCAGGGCTCAGCTCTGGGCACTATCAAAGGTTATCTTTCGGCCATCTCCGCCTTTCTACGCCTTCCCGATCAGCCTTCTCTTTTTAAGTCCCCGGTTGTTAACCTTTTCTTGAAAGGCATTACTCACACATGTCCTCATGTGCCGTTCATCATGCCTCAATGGGACTTAAACCTTGTCTTGACATATCTGATGTGTGCTCCCTTCGAGCCCTTCCATAACTGTCCTTTGCGTCTTCTCACTCTCAAGGCGGCTTTCCTGGTAGCTATCACGTCTACCAGAAGAGTGAGTGAGCTCCAGGCTCTTTCTTCTAAACCTCCTTTCCTTTCTGTTCATCCGGACAAGGTGGTTTTAAGGACCCATCCTTCTTTCCTGCCAAAGGTTGTCACACCCTTCCACATCGGGCAGACCATCACTTTGCCCACCTTCTTTCTGCCTCCGCATCCTTCAAAAGAGGAAGAGAGGCTTCACCGTCTGGACCCGAAACGTGCGCTCTCGTTCTATCTGAAGCGCACACAGCAGTTCTGGGTGGATGACCAGCTCTTTGTTGGCTACGTGGGCGCCAAAAAAGGTGGAGCCGTGCACAAATGGACCATCTCTCCGTGGGTCGTTCTGTGCATCAAAGCATGTTACTCGTTGGCTAAGAAGGAGCCTTCTGTGGGACTGCGTGCCCATTCTGCCAGGGCGACAGCAGCTTCTACTGCCTTGGGACGCAGCGTTCCCTTGCAGGACATTTGTCAGGCAGCTACGCGGACCTCGCTGCACACGTTTACCAAGCATTACTTCCTTGGCAGTCAAGTTCGGAGAGACGGCGTCTTTGGCCGTTCTGTTCTCCGTGACTTTTTAGTGTAATCTTGTTCGCAGACCCACCTCTGTGGTTGGTATTGCTGGGGTATCAATTCTAAGGTAAGGAATCAATCACTAACGTGTCTCTTTCAGATGCACAAGTTACTACTTGTGTAACGATATATCTGTAAGAGACATTAGTTAGTGGTAGATTCCTTACCGCCCCTTGCATCCTCCCCATTCTGCGAACTGTTAACTAGGGTTAAGGTCATCCCTTTCAGGGCCCTAGTTTCAATGCACCAGTGGTCAGTATCTTGCATGGCTCTGCGTTCCTGGAGCGGACAGTCGTGTACAGAACTGACGCCAGCGCACATGAGTGGCTCCTAAGTCGTCTCTGTGACATCATCTCGGCGCATACGACACCAGCGACGGACTCGGAGCTGCAGGACGCCATCTACTGACGCACAGGGGTACTGCTAAGCAAAAACTTTCTGGATCCAGTCTGATGCCTGGGGATATTCTAAGGTAAGGAATCAATCACTAACTAATGTCTCTTACAGATATATTGTTACACAAGTAGTAACTTGTGCGTCAAAAACAAAGCTGCAGAGCACACCAAGTATTGGGAAAACAGCCGGCATGGCTGTTTACAAAACGCCGTCAGGAATCTTCGGACGGCGCGCTGGAGAGCCTTCAATCTATACTTCTTGGAAACAAAGCAAAACAGGATTCTGGATGCAGATTATTCCTCAGGAAAGGGAGGGGCTTATGTAGCAAACTAACACCAGGATCGTTCCGGCTTTACCTTTTTGCCTGGTATCCCACTGACATTTGGGCTATGCAGTCTCTCTGTGGTGTCACGATGTACGGGCCATCAGGTACTATTCTCGCTTCAGTCACTGCATGATAGGATAAAGGAGGGAAAGCCCTAACGGTGTGTGAGATTGACCCCTTCTTCCTGAGCTCCCGCTGAATAACCATGACAGGTAGGTCTTGCTCCTGTTGCAGACGGTAAAGAATTGGCGGGTAACCTTTACTTCGCATAGCCTCTCTGTCCACCCGGTAGCTTGGTTCAAATACGCGACTAATTAAACAAAGGAGCCAAATGTTTGGATCTATGAGATGGTTGCGCACATTCTGCTCATTCCATACTCTACTATTTTCAAATATCTGATGGCAGCCTCTGTACTTGTGAATGCATTAAAAAGGTTAATTGTCCACACAACTAGTTGTGGATGGAGTATCACTTATGCACCTATTGTGCCTGGCTATCCCTGAAGCTTGTAGCAGACCAAGTAAGACGTTCCAGAATTGCTGACTATATGCTCTACGTTCAATGGCATTGACAATCTTGTGATAGAGAGATACCTTATCTTGCTTTTTACACCTACAGCATGTTACATATTTGCGTCCTTTCCTTCTCAATTTGCCTAGAATATGCTTAGTAGAATCTACCTAAGTGTACAAAATGTGAGGACTTCTTCAGAGGACCGAGGGGCATCGAGCTGTTACTGGGCTTCCTTTGAGGCTTTCATGGGTCACACTACTATTGCTACCCCACATCGAAAATCAAGCATACCTAAACACGTTGGACTTTCGTGGTAGCATCAGCAGAGCAGTCCAAGGCTTCCACGGGGAGGGGATGTGGGATTGAAGCTCAGAACTCGATAACATATAATAGCATTCAATAAATCATTGTCCAGTCAGTGCTTTTACTTTTCAAAAGGAAAAACACTTAATGCACACAAAGATAAAAGTACACATAGGATTGCAGTATACATTTTACAAAATAGCAGCATACTAAACAGTAATTACAATGACAGTAGAAATGTTGTTTTTAAAAAACCTCCTAAAGAGGGCAATGCAGAGAAACCAACGAAAAGGTGGTCCTTCTGACTTCGACTAGTTAGCTACTAATCATTTACAAAGGCCTATTGCCTTTAGCTATAAAATGTTAAACTGTAAGCCTATTGTATTACCACAAAACAAATTCCATACATTATCAAAAGTCAGACCCATTGGCTTTGACACACTGTCCATAAAAATATTGACTGTTGAACATGAAAACTTGAACATTTCTGTTTTATAACAGATTGCCAAAACAGCACCTCAGGACTCAAATCACCATTGCTCGAACATTCCCAGGACACTACGAAGCTTGGCCCAGTCAATGCATAAACTCGGCCCTGAGTGCAACATGAAACAGACCTCAGCTTCTCCTGGGGTCATTTATTCTCCCTCTTGACAGTTTTGGGTTGAGGTTTTTTTTCCTGCATGTGGAGCATTTGTTGGGAGAGGAGGTATCTGTTTCTGGTGGTTGTCTTTATAGCTTAATAAAACACTTTTAGTGGTATCCCTGCTCCTCTAGGGCAATTGCAGAGGAATATTGTAACAAATGGAATTATTATTTGAGGTGAGTGACTACCCACATCGAGAAATAATCATACTCTTATCAGGGTGAACCCTCAAGGTAATTGAATGAACCTGACCTCATCACCCTGGTAGCTATGACACAGAGCATACCAGTGGGACTTAGGGCAATGTGTAAAGTAATTATGCAGGACCAAATCAGTAATGAGTTCAAAAAGGCAAAACAATAATAATCCTAAACTGAATTAGAAAAATAGAGTAACATTAAATAAACCAAATGACAAAAATCCAATGAGGGGAGAAGGGGATAGAAATGTTATAATTTGTGAGTGGAAATAACTTAGAAAAGCATAAAAACACCAATAATACTGCATGGTCGCAGTGGACAAGCAACCAGGCACAATTTGAGGCCAACTCTCGATAGAGCGAGGGTCGAACACACTAAACAGATTTGTCCAGGTCAATGAATTTACTGACTTAGTCCTTTACCTTTAAGTTCCAATCCGCCACAGGAGTACACTTCTAAAGACCCCAGCTCTAGGACAGCTTTCGGGTATTTAATTAATTTGATTCCGTGTACCTGCAAGCCTGATTTGGATCCCTGGCAGAATGCTCCTTTATACATCATTTAAAAACCAACCTATTTAGCACAGACAGAAGACAACTTGATATATATATTCACTCAGTTCTTATGGCAACTATTCTTTCTAAGAGTATGAAATTCTGATTATTCAATGACACGTTCGCCCTTCAACACTAAGGCACAAGCAACTCAGATCAGTATTCTAGTAGGGCCTAGTCCTAAAATGCAGTTACACTATGTTGTGATTTCTTTTATTTAATTGTATCAATAATCAACCACATAAATGTTTACATATTGGATCTAGTGAGAATAATATTTGCAATTGAAGTAAATGGGGGTAGTATATACATTCAAAAGCATTCATTGTAATGTAAAACCTTTCATTGTTGGCCATCCCATAGTCCATAAAGTACTGCAATTAAGAACATTCTCCTGAAGCTTCTTTTTCTACTTTTACTTTGCAACTTCTGCATCTGCAAGACCAACCACAAAGGTGCCCCACAATCCAGAGTCCATGAGCAAAAGCTTCAGAACAGGAAATGTTTGAAATATAGGTCAGACCTCTCCTAGGGTCAGGAAATCAATTTCCTGGGAGAGGTCGGGTGAGCTTCTCTAAGAACATTCTGTAGGGCTGCGGCATTCCATGCAACCCCCCCCCCCCCAACACATTCCAGTGCAGTTAATGGTGCCCCCTCCCATCCTGGAAGCACTCCAATGAAAATCGTGCAGATTTTAATCCCCTTGCAGGAGATATTGGGCTGCTCCATGCCCGGGTGCTTGCATATTGAATGAGCGGCAATTGCTGATTTTCTCTGTTATGTGGCCTTACGTCATGTAGCTTTTTTTCTTTTTGGGTGCCCCAAGCCAGCTAGAGGAACCTACAGCCTCTTTTTTAGTTGGGGGTTATAGGGAGAGACCAAAGGTCCCTGGCAGCTCATGCTGCACAGCAAATTCAAGGAGATGATGGACGGAACGCTGAAACTTTTCAGACACTCACCCCCAGTCACAGATCTGGGTTGAATCCATCATTATTCTTTAGCTCACTTCGCCACCTCAGTTCAGACCCAGCTATATGCAAATCAGTCTTGACCCTGTGCCTAATGGGAACAGTCCAGCCCGAACTGCCAAGCCAGGTCTTCCCTGAACCGTAAACAAGCATCCTGGGACCGGTTTCTGGGTAACACCTTTCATCAGCCAGTCTAGCTTGAATCCAGTGGCAAAGTGAGCAAGGGACCCATGTCTGGGCATACCCTGCCAACTTAGGACGAACAAAGCAAACACAAGGAGATCATGGACGGAGCGCTGAAACTTTTCAAACAGTCAACCCTAGTCACAGATCTGGGTTGAATCCATCATTATTCTTTAGCTGACTTCGCCACCCCAGTTCAGACACAGCTCTGTGACTGTCTGTGGTCACTGAATGTGGCCGGCCTTTGAGAAATGTTCTTCCTGCACTCTTTGGAACATGTTGCAGATGGTAGTCCCTATCTTGCCACATTATCTAAAGGAATCACTTTGCCCTGGTGGTTCAGTATGGCCAGGATGCAGCTAGACAAGTTATTCAACCAGACCTTGACTCGTACAATTCTGTTGCTCAGGTCTGAGGCATGGTAAGTGATCCTGCGTAAGTTTAGGGGATTTTCCAGAGGCTTCCGTTTTTACCAGCTTCATACCTGTAGCAGCTTCTAAGGCAATTTTGTGGCAGAGGCAGTCAGAGTCACTGCTCTACTCCTCCTCTTTGTCTTCTCCTGCACCAGCCGGGATCCCCTTTGGATGATGGGTATCCTGTTTTCTACAAGCCTAGCAGGCTGGAACATTGGACCAGTTCATCCCTCAGATCGTGCAAATGAGGTATGCCATACCCTTCCATCAAAACCATCCCCCCTAAGAGTACCTTATTTATTTATTTATTTATTTATTTATTTCAAAGGTTTTATATAGCGCTGCTGGACCCGAGAGTATCAGAGCGCTTTACAAGGAAGGTAAAAACAAACATTGAACAGTGAGATCAAACAAGTCAAGTGCGTCAGAGGAGTATGGACATATAAATTGAAAAGTACACAAATAAAGAGGGGAGGAAAGAGATGGAAGTGAAGCGAGGGAGAGATAGAGAGGGCAAGGGTATAGCGGAGGAGGGAGGGGAGAGCATAGTATGAGAGAGAGGAGTTATCAGGGATGGTGTCATACTACAAGTAATACGATATATTGGGCATGTAAAGTGTCCGTGACATTAGATACCCCAGTATTTGTTGAGAAGCAGTATTTTAAGTTCTTTTTTGAAGAGATGGTAGGAAGGGTTGCATCGGATATCCTTTGGGAGGGAGTTCCAGATTGTGGGAGCGTTACCAGAGAACGCACAGGATTGGGTCTTCTGATGTTTAAGTCTGGGTGGGATCAGGATAAGTGAGTTAGTGCTTCTCAGGGATCTGGAACAACCTGCTTTCTGAAGTTTAATTGCAAGGTAGGCAGGGGAGTTTTGGTGAAGAGCTTTGTGAGTGATGCAGGCAATTTTGTATGTGGATCTTCCTTCTATTGGAAGCCACTTGAGATTTTTGAGGATGGGGGAGATGTGATCAAATTTTCTGCAGTCGGAGATGAGTCTAGCTGCAAGGTGGAGGACAGATTTAATTGGGGCAAGATGGATTTTAGGAGTGTCAGCCAAAGTGGCGTTGCCATAGTCGATCCTGGAGAGGACCAGTGACTGGACGACAAGTTTGAAATCTTCTGCTGGAATGAAAGGTTTGAGTTTTTTGAGGTGGAGAAGGGTTAGAAGAGCGCTTTTGGAGGCATTTTTGATGTGGGGGGGATGAGATTCAGATTTTGGTCAATACTGATGCCAAGGGACTTAACAGTATTAGAGGTGGAGAGAGTGCAGTTTAGTGCATTGATGTCCTTTACCCAGAGTTGGATAGGAAGAGGATTGTTTTTGGGGGAGAAGATAATGATTTCAGTTTTTTGGGGGTTTAATTTGAGATGGTTCAGATGGAACCAGGTTTGAATTTTAGTCAGTGTCTCATTTAGGTGAAGGATGTCTTTGTGAGATTTGATTTTGTAGTATAGTTGTGTGTCATCAGCATAGAGATGGTAACTGATATTAGCGTGTTTGAGGATGAGGGTGAGTGGTTCCATGAACAGATTGAATAGGGTAGGGGAGAGGATGGAACCTTGAGGTACTCCAAGTGAAACAGGTTGAGGTTTGGAGAGAAAATGGCTAAGTTTGATTTGTTGGGATCTGTTTTGGAGGAATGAGGAGAACCATTTGAGTACCGTGCCTTCAAAGCCGAATCGATCTTTGAGGGTGTTGAGAAGGGTAGGGTGGTGAACGGTATCAAATGCAGCGGAGAGGTCAAGAAGGATAAGTATAGAGGATTCACCTTTGTCAAGGGAACGGTGAATATCATCCATGACATTTAGCATAGCAGTTTCAGTGCTGCAACCCTTTCTGAAGCCGGACTGGAAGACATCAAGGAGGTTGAATGAGATAATGTGTTTCTCTAGTTGCATTAAGACACATTTTTTGAGGGCTTTGGAGAGGAAAGGAAGGTTAGAGATGGGACGAAGGTTGTTTGGATCATTGGGGTCCGCAGTGGAGTTTTTGGGAATGGGCGTAATTTGGCCAAGTTGGAGGGATGCAGGGACACAGCCTGTGGAGAGAGAGGAGTTGATAATTTTAGACCAAATAGGGGCAATGGTGGATTTGAATTCTTGGGCTAATGTGGCGGGGAGAGGATCTTTGGAATGTGCAGAAGGTTTAAGTTTGACAATGATATTAGTGATCAAAGACTCAGATACTGGGCTAAAATCATTCCAGGAGGCGTTGTTTTTAGCGGGAGAGTTTGTTGTATGAAGGGTATTATGAAGGAGTAGATCAGGTAGGGAATCAGTGGTATCAGGCGAAGTGGAAGATGAGATCGACGTCGACTTATGAGTTTATGGAAGAGTGTGTAGGGTAGTGGTGGGTTGGGGTGCGAGAAGGAGGGAAGAGAAGGATAGTTCAATCATGTTGATTTTGTTCGTGAAGAAGCTAGCTATTTCTTCGCATTTGTCCGTGGAGGCTAAAATTTTAGGAGGGCCAGTGGATGTTTTTTTTTTTACAATATTGAAAAGTTCTCTAAGGCGGTTTCTGGCTCGATCAAGCTGAGATCGTAGAAAGGAGGCTTTATCTTTAAATATGTGTTTTTTGTATTGGGCACGAGCAGTCCTAAGAATAGACAGATTCTCCACTGTAGGGTGAGATCTCCAGACCCGTTCACAATGTCTAAGTGACCGCCTTTCATTATTAAGTTCAGAATTGAACCAGGTCTTAGGGGGTATATTCTTTTGATGTTTGAGTTTGATAGGAGCAATTTTGTCTAAGGCTTCAAGAATAGAGTTGTTATATTGGTTGGTTAGGTCATGTGTGCTGTCAGAGAGAGGTGGTAAGTCTAAGTGAGCCTTAATTGTTATTTCGAGTTCACCGGGAGGAATACGTCGAAGGTTGCGTGAGGACTTTTTGGATAGTATGTTGGTGGGTGCTGGTCGAGAGGTAATTTTGATCAAGGTGAGAAGGATGAGGTAGTGGTCAGACCAGTCAACCGGAAAAATATTTGTGAGGGAGGCTAGATCATTGGTCGTTATAATGGCATCAAGGGTGGCACCTTTGTTATGAGTGGGAGAGAGGCAGAGTTGGGACATATTTGTGATGTCCATTGTATTATTAAGTTGGATGACAGCAGGATCAGCATTGTTGTTCCAATGGATGTTATAATCACCAAGGAAGAGGTTATTAGAATGGGAGAGTGACAATTGAATGATAAGATCAGTCAATTCTTCCGTAAAGGGAATGTTGTTACCTGGGGGGTGGTAGATAACGTGTAACCGGGTAGTGGGGGAGTCAGGTGTGATGAGATCGGCGCAGAGGTATTCAAAGGATGAGGGGTCTTGAGGATTGCCTAGTCAGATGTTAAGATCGGCTTTGAAAATTAAGGCGAGTCCACCGTCTGTTTGTTCGATTCGGTCTTTTCTGATGATATCATAGCCAGGGGGGATAAGCAAGTCAAGGATGGCGTTGGAGTGGGGTGTGAGCCATGTTTCAGTTAGGATAGCAATGTCAATGTCTTCACTGAGAATAGTTTCAGCAATCTCCGTGGCGTGACAGGAGGCAGATCTACAATTTATCAACATGCAGCAAAGGGGGGTGGTGATTGGTGGAGGAGAGGGGGGATAGATGGGGATCTGTATAAGTAGTTGGGGAGGTCTGGGGGAGGAGTGAGGAGGGGGGGGGGATTGCTTGTTCCTAAAAGATTTGGAATAGACGATATATGTGTCGGTAGGACGTGGATCGGCAATTCCTCATCAAGCAACATTGGGAAGTGGGCTCAGATGTTTGGGAGGGGGGGCAAGGGGGGATAGCTTTAAGTTGTTGAGGAGGTCTGGGTGAGGAAGGAGGAGGGGGACACTTCTGTTTCCTATGAGAACCGGGATAGAGGATTTATGACTGAGGGGTAATAAGTACGACGGTGGTGGTGGGGAGATAGGTAAAATCGAGGGAGTGTGAGCATTAGTGGATGGGGGTGGAGAAATAGTTAGATTAGGGGACGTTTTAGCTTCTGAGTTATTAGGTAGAGTACTAGGTTGTGGATGAGAGGATTTGAGTGGAGACACGATTTGAGAGGGTTGAGAGGGTAGTGTGTAGGTTAAATGGTTGTAGGAGTGAGGGGTGTTATTGCCGATGATAGAGTTAGGCCGGCATTGAGTAGGTGTGTTGAGGAGGATATTATAGAGTAAGGAGATAGTTTTAGAGAGGAGTGTGATGTCGCTTCTAAGGGAGGAGAGTTCTACGATGAGGGACCCAAGGGCAGGTTCAATGTACGGGGAGGCTAGAGTGTGAGTTGATGAGTGCGGGGGGACCGTGTTTGGGGGGGGGGAGATGTGGGGGTAGGAGACGAGGGGGATGTGGGGTAGGGGGGTTGAGTTGTTTGGATGTAAGAAGTGTTAAGAGGAGGAGAGATGTTGGTGGTGAGGTTGAAGGGAGAGGTGTGTGTAGCGGAGACCTTAAGTCCAAGGGCCACCTTCGGATGCTGTAGGACGAGGTGGCAGCCATGCTGTAGAAAGGTGCAATGGAGTTGGTGCCAAAATTCGGAAAAGACAGGAATGCTACTGTCTCGTGTGATCCTAGATCTCAAGCTCTGGAACTTCAACCAATGCATGGAGATGTTCAAGATGCTGTCCCTGGTTCGGGTCATTCTGCTGCTGGAAGCAGGAGACTAGAAGATGTCAGTTAATACACAGGGTGCGTACTCCATAAACCAATCCTGTGGTCACAAAGGAAGTACCTGCGTTTTTCGGTAGGATTCATTCACTACCAGCTTGCGGCCCTCCTTTTCCGATTAACATCTGCACCTTGAGTGTTGATGGAAGTGGTTGCTGCCGATTTCAGAAGGCCACGGTTGCTGTATTCCTGTATCTGGATAACTGGCTGATCAAAGCCAAGTCGCGGCTGATGGTGTTGCACCACTTGCAGGCAACAGCGCCCCTGCTGTTCAACTTAAACTTTTCCATCAGCATGCCCAAGTCTCCTAGGTGGCCTCTCACCACCTCTTGTTCAAAGGGACAGTTCTGCATACATTACACCATGCCTTCCCTCCTTCACAGAGAATCTTTAAGATAAGGAATATGATTCTGATGTTTTAGGCAAAAGGTTGCAGTCCGCTAGATCTATTCGTTTCCTGCATTTCCCTGGTCATGCAAACACACTAGACCATGAGGGCTCTCCAATGGTGCCTACACAGGCAGTTGTTCCAACACAAGGGAAATCTGGCTGACACCATTGTGATTACCTGGAACTCTACGTGGTGACAGATGCACCCACTCTCGGGTGACATGCTCATCTGGAGGAGCTGGAGATCAGAGATGGCTGGTCTCTGGAAGAGCAGTTACTTCATATCAAACTGCTTGAGCTAAGGGCAATTTGGCTGGTGCTCAAGGCTTTCCTTCCTTCCCTTCACAGTCATTCTGACCAGATCTTGCTGGGGTCTACGACTATAATGTGGTATTTCAACAGGCAGGCAGGCAAGAGTGGTGTCCCAACTTCCATGTCGTAAAGCATTAAGACTGTGGACGTGCCAACATGGTATCTGGCAGGTTGCCAACCATCTAGCCGGCTCTCTGAACACCAGAGCACACATCCTCCGTGGGCGCCATCTTGGCACACACGAGTGCCGTTTTAAGCTATTGGTAGGGCAAAACATCTTTGCCCTGTGGAGGCACGCCTTGGGTGGATCTATTCACTACTCGCAGCAGTGCTCATTATTCACAGTACCATGCCCGCTAGGATCCGCTTCATGGGAGCTCGGAGGGATGCGTTTTGTCAGAATGAGACTTTATGCTTCTCTACACATTCCCTCCCATATCCCTGGTTCCTCAGAGCTTGAGGAAGATAGACCTAGACCTAGACCAGGCCCATGCAATCTTTATTGCCCTGGTTGGCAGACAAGGATATAGGTACACACACCTCTGCACCTTTCTCTGTGGCGTCTGTGACATCTTCCTCCTAGGGTGGACCTCCTCTCCCAGTCGTAGGGGCAGGTAGAGTATCCCAAACTCCAGAGACTCCACCTTCGTGTCTGGAAATGGAGCGTGGGCATTTAAGATCCTTCCAGCTGGGAAACATCCTTTACAACGCAACTTTTACCACGCAGTGCCTTTACGACGCAACTTTTACAATGCAAACCATTACAACGCATTGCACTGGGGGGCGCTCTAGGATAGGGGATAGGTTTAATGTACTATCCAACACCTTCCCTACTATCCACGGGGACTGGAGTTGGAATAGTAAATTAAACTATTCACTATCCAGCGCCCCAAAGCACCATGCGTTGTAATGGTATGCGTTGTAAAACTTGCGATGTAAAGGTAGGCGTTGTAAAGGTATGCGTTGTAACGTCATACATCCTTACAGCTACTGCCAGATGTGGTCAATATTATGCTCTCAGTCTGTTGTACTTCCACCAGGACATCTTCTCCGCAAGGTGGCATGAGTTTGTTGCTTGGTGAGCAGAACACGATGTAGACCCCCTGAAGGCTCACTTGTCTGAAATCCTCCGGTACATGCATACCGTGGCCCAGGAGAGTTGTGCAGTGGTGTCAAAGGGTATATTGTGGCCTTGTCAGCATTCCTTTGTCTTCCAGATCAGCCATCCTTGTTCAAGTCTCCTGTTGTGATATGATTTTTCAAGGGTCTCACATGTTTCTAATCACACCATTTGATATGCAAGGGTGGGATATGAACCTAGTGTTCACCTTTTTGATGGGTGCTCAGCGCGTGCCCTTGCATTGCGGTTAGTTAAGATTAACGTTGAAAAAGAAAATTCTGGTTACTGTAACTTCGATGAGACGTATCTTTGAGTTGCTGGCACTGAACGTCTGTTTGCCATACACATGCATCTATCTTCCCAGAAAAGTTGTTCTCACAAACAAAATCGCCTTTCCTGCCTAAGATGGTAACTCCTTTGCCTCAGGGGCAATCGGTTGTCCTTTACACTTTTTACCCTCTATCCCATCGCACCCAGGAGGAGGTGAGGCTACACAGGCTGGACCGCAGAAGGGGGGTAGTCAGTTTTCACATCGAACACAATAAGGAGATCAGGTCGGACGGCCAGCTCCTTGTGGGTTATGCAGGCAACAGGAAGAGCAAAGCTCTCCAGAAGAGGACTTGACCCAGATGGATAATTTGATGCATTAAGTTGTGCTATGCATGGTCTCAAGGTTAGTTAGGGCAAATCGTGTATTTTCCCCCTGCGTATGGACGCTTCTCCTACAGCACTACCAGAGGGGTTGAGGACCTAGCACTGGGAGCCGACCTGCTTCAAATATCTTTGAGTGCTGATATTCCACTCTGATGCGGGTAATATCAACGGCAATCTGTGGCAGCAGTGCATTCCCTGAAGGCAAAAATCTAATTCCGGATTAGTTTGCCCCTATAAATGACGGGCAGAGCGGTAGTAGTGAAAATGGTTGTTCTGCCTTGGCTGTTGTATTATTACATTAATACCCCCATAATCTTGCCCAGATCCCTTTTTTGGGAACTAGAAATGCTCCTTATGGAACTGCTATGGGGCACAGAGCATAGACTAGTCGCTCTATCAACACTCCAGTTACCTGTGGAAGGTGGGGCTGGGAGTGCCCAAGTTTAAGAAATGTTATTGTATTGTATTTTGATTGCATTTATATAGCGATTACTACCCCTGATGAGGCGTCAAATCGCTTTTTTGGCGAGTAGCATGCTACTCCGGGATCCATAAAGGATTAGTGTTTAATTAGTATAGTGAAATATGAAAGTAAATAAAGTGGTGTTTATGTGGCAGCCCAGTTACAATGGTCTACCAGGTGGCTTGCTGGCCACTCCCTTTGGGACACAACGTTCACCCAATCAGAATTAGAAGCAGGGACGTTGAAACAACTACTGTCCCGAACTCTGCTGGCACAGCTGGGGTACCTAAGCTGATGGCAGCTGCTGTTGGTGTGTTGAAGAGAGGTTTATTGCTCACCCGGATTTACCCTCTTATGCTCTTACCTCTCCCTTGACTCCCACCTAGGTGTTGGCAGACTAACATCTAAGGGCCACATGCATCAAAGTTAGGAATTGCGATTCCTAAATTGCGATTTTTTAAGGAATCGCAATTTAGGAATCGCAATTCCTTATGCATGTAGTAATCGCAAAACAAATTGCTATTCCTACACATTCCTTAATTGGAACTCACAAAGTGCGAATCGCAATTAAGGAATAGCTTCCCATTCATTCCTATGGGCCTAGAGGCCCATAGGAAAAATAGGTACTCGCAAATTGCGCATGCAATTTCAAGGGTGCCAAAAGGACACCCTGATGCACCCCTAAAATTGCCATGTGACCAAATGTTGCACACACACATACCCCAAGACATTCTCTGAGTGTAAACCAGGTTCTCCGTTTTGCGTGTTTCAATAATTTCTAAGGATATCCGCTGTCTCTCAATTGATCACATAGTGTATTTGCATGAATCTCAAAATCTTCTTTACTCAAACAATTGCGTCTAACCATTAATAACTGGCCATACGGTAAGTTGTCACGCAAGTTCCTTGGGTGTGAACTTTTGTAGTGAAGGGTCGTGTTTCTGTCCGTTAGCTTTCTGTGAAGAGTAGTCCTTAGTTCATTGTCGATTGGTTTTACCTCAACACCAAGAAAGTTTAGAGAAGTCTTGCTTTTGGTCAGTGTGAATTTGATATCTGGGTGTCTTATGTTAAGCCAATTGAAGAATTCTGTTGGTGTGGCTTCTGGGCCATCCCAAAGGCACCAGATGTCATCATTGTAGCTATACCGTTGTAATAGGAGTTTTGTATAGGGATTTTGGTTGTAAATGAATGTATCTTCAAACCTGGCCTTGTAGAAACCCTGTTGCCTTTTTTTAAAAGTTTTTTTTAAATGCTTGTCCCCTCTGGCCAGTAACCCCAGTGTAATTTTTTCAAAAATATGAAGAAATGATACTTGGGTTACTTCTTTGTTTCTGATTGGTAATTTCTCAAACTATTTGTATTCATTGTGTATTCTCATTTTATGTGAAATCCCAAATCAATTGTTTTTGATTTAGATTGTGGCGTTAGTGTGTATGTTCAACAAAACACAGTGTGTCCAGATCTGTTGTTTGTGAATTGAGCAAATGATTTACTTTGGAATTTGTTTAAAGAATTGACATATTAAATTATGTAGACCAAGACAATTGAGAGTTTGGTCCTAGTCTGTTTAAATTAAAAAAACAGCATTAGAAACGGTCAGCTAGATTTTTTGCCTTTTCTGTATTTACTGGCCCATTCTAGCTGAGTGCAAATGGCCCGCCCCTTTATTATAGTCAATCACAAACAGGTCACAACAGACCTTCTTCATCATTTAGGGGTTACAATCAATACCTCATAATCCCACCTCCAACCCCTCCAGATCCAACCTTACCTAGGGGATATTCTCAACTTGGAGGTAGGCATAACCCATCCAAACCATTTCAGGATCCTCTCTTTTCACGCACTGCTCCCACTGTTCCAACCAAACAGTAGGAACAGTCATGCACCTCATAGGTATGATTGCCTCCTGCATTTCCATAGTTCCACATGTCAGGCTACATATGCGTCCTTTGCAGAAATGCTTAGTGGAACAGTGGTTTCAAGCAAAAGGTCATTGAGATGATCTAGTGTTGATTGGCCCCCGTACTTGCCGCTCTCTTCAGTGGTCTACTACCAACAACCTGTTGCATGGATGGCCTTTTCTCGACCCAGTTGCACAGAGGATTGTTACAACGGACACCTCCTTTATGGGTTGGGGCACATAGTACACGATCTGACCGTTCAGGGTGAGTGGGAACCCAGACATCCGGGCCTCCACATAAACTACCAGGGACTCCACACCAGCTACCTGGCGCTTCTAGCTGTGCACCTAGCGCTGAAGGCTTTCCTACCTCTATGGAAAACAATAGGAGAGTGAGGGTTTTTCACTCAAATGTGAGGTGGGAACTCCTAGTCCCCTGTAAAGATTATGAACAAAACAAATGGAGGAGTGTCCCCTGAAGGTGAGGTAGGAAAGCCTCTGTGCCTGAAGCTTAAGGCTTAATCAAGCACTTGTGCCCAACCTTAACATAGCGATACAGAAAAGGGGGTGGTGATGAACAGAGTGTCTGAATTAAGCAAACCACTCTTACCCAGTCCAAAGATCAGGGCTTGATCCATCACCGTTATTTATCTCACTGCCCCATCCCAGCTCAGAACCTGGCTATATGCAAATTAGTCTGTCCCTGGCCCAGTGCATCATGGGAACAGGGCAGACCAAACTACCAAGCCAATTCTTCACCAGAAAGGAGACAAGCTACCGGGGACCGGTTTCTGGCATTTCAGCCTCTTCGGCCCGGCTTGCTTGAATCCTGATGGAGCAGTGAGAAAGGGACTCATGTCTGAGTATACCCTGCCACACCTATAGTGGCCAAAAACGATACAGAAAAGGGGGTGGTGATGAACAGAGTGTCTGAATTAAGCAAACCACTCTTACCCAGTCCAAAGATCAGGGCTTGATCCATCACCGTTATTTATCTCACTGCCCCATCCCAGCTCAGAACCTGGCTATATGCAAATTAGTCTGTCCCTGGCCCAGTGCATCATGGGAACAGGGCAGACCAAACTACCAAGCCAATTCTTCACCAGAAAGGAGACAAGCTACCGGGGACCGGTTTCTGGCATTTCAGCCTCTTCGGCCCGGCTTGCTTGAATCCTGATGGAGCAGTGAGAAAGGGACTCATGTCTGAGTATACCCTGCCACACCTATAGTGGCCAAAAACGATACAGAAAAGGGGGTGGTGATGAACAGAGTGTCTGAATTAAGCAAACCACTCTTACCCAGTCCAAAGATCAGGGCTTGATCCATCACCGTTATTTATCTCACTGCCCCATCCCAGCTCAGAACCTGGCTATATGCAAATTAGTCTGTCCCTGGCCCAGTGCATCATGGGAACAGGGCAGACCAAACTACCAAGCCAATTCTTCACCAGAAAGGAGACAAGCTACCGGGGACCGGTTTCTGGCATTTCAGCCTCTTCGGCCCGGCTTGCTTGAATCCTGATGGAGCAGTGAGAAAGGGACTCATGTCTGAGTATACCCTGCCACACCTATAGTGGCCAAAAACGATACAGAAAAGGGGGTGGTGATGAACAGAGTGTCTGAATTAAGCAAACCACTCTTACCCAGTCCAAAGATCAGGGCTTGATCCATCACCGTTATTTATCTCACTGCCCCATCCCAGCTCAGAACCTGGCTATATGCAAATTAGTCTGTCCCTGGCCCAGTGCATCATGGGAACAGGGCAGACCAAACTACCAAGCCAATTCTTCACCAGAAAGGAGACAAGCTACCGGGGACCAGTTTCTGGCATTTCAGCCTCTTCGGCCCGGCTTGCTTGAATCCTGATGGAGCAGTGAGAAAGGGACTCATGTCTGAGTATACCCTGCCACACCTATAGTGGCCAAAAACGATACAGAAAAGGGGGTGGTGATGAACAGAGTGTCTGAATTAAGCAAACCACTCTTACCCAGTCCAAAGATCAGGGCTTGATCCATCACCGTTATTTATCTCACTGCCCCATCCCAGCTCAGAACCTGGCTATATGCAAATTAGTCTGTCCCTGGCCTAGTGCATCATGGGAACAGGGCAGACCAAACTACCAAGCCAATTCTTCACCAGAAAGGAGACAAGCTACCGGGGACCGGTTTCTGGCATTTCAGCCTCTTCGGCCCAGCTTGCTTGAATCCTGATGGAGCAGTGAGAAAGGGACTCATGTCTGAGTATACCCTGCCACACCTATAGTGGCCAAAAACGATACAGAAAAGGGGGTGGTGATGAACAGAGTGTCTGAATTAAGCAAACCACTCTTACCCAGTCCAAAGATCAGGGCTTGATCCATCACCGTTATTTATCTCACTGCCCCATCCCAGCTCAGAACCTGGCTATATGCAAATTAGTCTGTCCCTGGCCCAGTGCATCATGGGAACAGGGCAGACCAAACTACCAAGCCAATTCTTCACCAGAAAGGAGACAAGCTACCGGGGACCGGTTTCTGGCATTTCAGCCTCTTCGGCCCGGCTTGCTTGAATCCTGATGGAGCAGTGAGGTGGGAACTCCTAGTCCCCTGTAAAGATTATGAACAAAACAAATGGAGGAGTGTCCCCTGAAGGTGAGGTAGGAAAGCCTCTGTGCCTGAAGCTTAAGGCTTAATCAAGCACTTGTGCCCAACCTTAACATAGGACATAGCATGTCCTTTTAGAAGACCCCTCACTCACCAACCTAGTTGGTGACATGCTTCATCATCGGGGTCCCACCCCGAAGGCCGAGTGCCAACAGGGTGTGCTACAACACCTGATTACAGTGGAGCGGGTATTTTCTCTTTTTATATGTGCAGTGATAAAAAAGGCGCTAAGGTGCGCCCTGCCCTCGATCCGTGATGAATGGGAACACAAAAATATGTCCCTGCACAAAATGTAGTCTTCTCCCCACTCTGGAAGAAAAACTCATAAAGCGGTAAGAATCCGCCTCATGGGCGTTCGTGGTCCAAAGGCGATGCTCGCGTAATTTGCGGCTTCTGTTCCTCGGACTGGTAACCTACTTGGTTCCATAGACGATACGCCCCGGGGCACCTTAGCGTGTGCGTACCACCCAGGTCCTTCTCTTTTTCCTTTTGGTCCTGACGAAAACCCACAATCATAAGAGGTTGAAACATGTAGACCTAAGACTTATATTTTAATCACATAGCACACGTCGCTATTTTACCAACACCACACGTCTTGAACACCGAAGTCTACTTAATTAGACAAAGGTGTTACAGTTTTTTTACCAAGGCGTCCAGTCACTCAGGAATAAAGTCTTGAAGTGAGTAGATCTGGCCCCTTTTAAATCACTTACCCCTTTTTTATCACTGCACATATAAAAAGAGAAAATACCCGCTCCACTGTAATCAGGTGTTGTAGCACACCCTGTTGGCACTCGGCCTTCGGGGTGGGACCCCGATGATGAAGCATGTCACCAACTAGGTTGGTGAGTGAGGGGTCTTCTAAAAGGACATGCTATGTCCTATGTTAAGGTTGGGCACAAGTGCTTGATTAAGCCTTAAGCTTCAGGCGCAGAGGCTTTCCTACCTCACCTGATGGGCAAGGTTGTTCTGGTCTGGAAGGACAATATGACAACGATGTACTACCTTCAGAAACAAGAAGGGACACACACTGCACAACTGTCCCAGCTATCCCAGAGCATTTGGCTTTGGGCCCTCCGCCACAAACTCCATTTGTTGGTGAAATACCTTCCAGACATAGCCAACGATTTTCCAACCTGCTCAGCAGGATGCAGCAACAAGGCCACTAGTGGAAACTTCCCCCACAAGCCCTCCTCCAATACTTTCACAGATGAGCTTTCCCTCAGATAGACCTGTTCACAACTGCAGAAAATGCCGAATGCCCAAACTTCGCCTCCAGGTTCCCACATACAGAGTCTTGCGGCCATGTATAATGGATAAACTGGTCAAGGATATTTGCCTACGCCTTTCTGCCTCTCCCCTTCGTCCATTGGTGGTTCAGGGGCTTTGGCAGATGTCCCTCACCCTCATCCGGGTGGCACCCACATGGGCACACCAGCCCTGGTTCACAACTCTCCTCAAACTCTCTCTGGTTCAGCACGAGAGGCTCCCCAACAAGCCAGACCATCTCAGATTTTTGTACTACTGTCTCTTCAAAAGATATTGATCCTTTAAAAGCCACAGTGCAGGACATTGTCTGGTACTTACTCCACTTGCAGGTTTCAAGTCTAGCCTGTACCTATATACGACTACACCTGGCTGCTGTGGCTGCATACCTTCAGAATATATAATACATATCTCTTCGGGATTCAAGTCGTTAAAGCTTTCATGGAGGGTTTCAAAGGGGTCATTCCTCCCTGGGTCCCCTGGCACTAGCATGGAATCTCAACATAGTACACATGTGAATCATGGGCACTCCATCCAGCCCTTTCACTCCTGTCCCCTCCGTTCCTCTCTTGGAAGGAGGAATTCTTGGTTGCTATCACCTCACCCAGGCACTTCAGTGAGCTTCAGGCATTAACCCAGGAGAACCTTTTGTCTAAGTAAATAGGGATAGGATTGTCCTCCGTACCAACCCCAAATATATCCTAACATAGTCTTTCACTTCCACTCTACGCAGTTCATTGAGCTGCCTTTATTTTTTCCCACAGCCTGATACCATTGCAGAATGGGCTCCCTATACCTTGGATGTAGAACGAGCCCTAATGTACTATGTTAACAGAACTAAACCATTAAGAAAGACACAGCAACTTTTTGTTTCTTTCTCCAAACCCCACAAAGGGAAAGCTATATCCAAGTCAGGCGCACTGCCAGATAGATAGTTAAATGCATCCAGACATGCTATTCTAAAGCTAAAAGGGCTCTGCACACTCCACTTTTCTGTGGAACAGTCCAATAGCTGATATATGCAAGCAGCTACTTGGATCACTCCAAACACTTTCACAAAACATTACTGTGTGGATGTCTTAGCCCGACAACAAGCCAATGTTGGTCAGGCAGTTCTACGTACACTCTTTCAATCTACTGCAACACCCACAGTCTAGCCGCCACTTTTTTGGGAGAACTGCTTTAGAGTCTATGCACAGCATGTGTATCTACAGCCAATCATACCTGGAATGGAAAACGTTACCCTGTAAGCATCTTTTCGTGGCATGTAGTATAGATTCACTTGCGCCCACCCTCCCTCACCGGACACCTGTGTCCGTTCCTGTATTTTTCTCTGTCTCTCTCTTAATATATGTGGACATCTCTCTACATATGTCGCTTTGCTTCACATTCCATTCTCACCCGCTGTGCGGGAAAACAATCTAACAGTGGAGCTGATAACAATGTGCATTGTTATTAAGAGGAGGAGTCACAATACCTTGTGACTTGAAAGACTTCTTTGAAAAAAAAACTTGCATACATTATGACCCAACACTAGCTGGCAGGAGTATGCACCAGATTTGAATCTACAGCACTACATGCCACGAGCAGATGCTTGCAGAGTAAGTAACATTTTCCTTCTGGTGCATACTTTAGCTACCTGAAGATTTCTCACCGATCCCTTCCTGCTCCCTGATGTGAAGGATAGACATAGGCAAGGTAAAAAGGTTCCAATTAGATCAATGCATTGCATTGCCTCTTTTGATGTTGTTCCTCATGTTTGCTCTTCTAAGTGCTCGGAAAAAAGTCAACTGACCACAATGGGGTGAGCTCCTTAAGACTCCTCTGACGACACCAGGGCGTTCCTTCCGGCGCTGAGATGTGGTCATGCTGCCCCTCCTGGCACAGTAGAGCTATGGGAAGCGTTTCTGGATCCAGTCTGGTGCCTGGGGATATTCAATTGAATTCAATTCAAAATTTCTTTATTCGACTGCATGCAAAACAGTCATAAAAGTGTCATAAAAATTCACATACATATATAAAACACCAAAGTTAAAAAGACGTTTCAACAGGGGTAGAGATCACTAGATGGAATGTGAAAACTCGAACAAATGTAGGTATACCGTTAATCAGAGACATATTTACAGTAGTGGGGAGGAATGGGGGTTAGCCGTCCATACTTTTCCTAAATTTCAGGGCTGTCTTTAAAAAATTACAAATGAATAAAGTGCTTTCACAGTGCAGCATTTGAAGATAAAATAGTGCTGGTCTTATTTGCACAAAGTTCATTTTTTTAAGAAGAGGTTTTAAAAACATTTTCCTTGGTATCATGTAATAGGAGCATACAAATAAAAAGTGTGCCAAGTCTTGCGGAGACTTATTGTCGCAGCCGCAAGTTGGCAACACTTGTCCCCTATGGGCTCCACTGGGCACAGCTAGCAACAGATGGAATAAATCAAATCGAAATCTAGTCAACAAGAAGCGCTCATATCTGGAAATGGGCCAGGATAGGTATGGTTCAATTTGTAAACATGATTTAGTTAGAATATGTCTCAATACACTATCCTTCTTCAATTCTGACTCTTCCCTGACAAGCTGTCGAGACAACAAAAAAGCATCCTTCATAGATGTTATATCACTCTTGGATACTTGCTGTGGTGTTAGAAAGAGATCCGGCCTACCCAGATCTTGAAGACAGTTTCTAACATATTTTAGCCATGGGATCTTGAGTTTCCCTTCCCAGTTGAGTGCTTCGAGTAGAATATTTTGAGTGAATGGGATTTCATCATTCAGCCAACAATTAAGCCAACACAACAGTGGTTTTACGGCGATCTTGTCAGCTAGGTGTGGCATACCCAGTTCCTCATGAATAGAAAAATTAGCTGTGCTTTTTGGTAGACACAAGACTTGTTTTAAGAAGTTGTTTTCTGTGGTTGCGAGGTCGCTCACTGGGACATAGCCCCAGAGCTCACTCCCGTAACTTGCGACGGCGATGCTTTTTGCTTGGTATAATTTCATCGTGGCAACCACTGGTGTGTTTCCCATTTTGCGCGAAAAATCAGTTATTGCTGCATTGGTCCTTATTATTTCTCCTTTCTTTTTCTTTACTGCTGGGCCCCAGGTAAGTTTTTGGTCAAACAGTACACCAAGATACGAAAAAGTTTTTGTTATGGGTATTTTTTCCCCATTGATATGGAAAGGGTAGGATTTCTTTGTACCAGGACCTACCTTCATAACAAATGACTTGGTGTTGTTGATAGACAGGCCCCGTAGCTTCATAAATTGGAAGAAAGAATCAAGTAATATTTGAAGGCCAAGAGCAGTTCTAGAGATGAGGACGGCGTCGTCTGCATAAAGCAGAACGGGTACGCCCTTGTTCCCTATATATGGATAATCGGTATTTGTTTTTAAAAGATGCTCCTCAAGACCGTTTACATATAAATTAAAAAGAAATGGTGCTAAAATGCAGCCCTGCCTAACCCCCCGATTTATTTTGAAGTCTCTGGTTACTTTCAAGTCTTTAGTATAACGAACATTCGCTCGAGTGTCACTGTGAAGGTCCGCTAGGAAATTAATTAAGTTTTTTTCAACTCCCATGTCTAGCAGTACCTCCCAAAGTTTTCTTCTATCAACACAATCAAAGGCCGATGAAAGGTCCATAAAGGCCATATTTAGGGTTCCATTTCTAGCCAAGGTATATTTGCCACTAATTAGGTATAGATTCAGGCATTGGGTTATTGTTGAGTGCCCTGGTCTAAAACCGTATTGAACGGGTGACAATATGTTGTTATTTTTTGCCCAGTTGGTCAGCCTGTTTAAAATGATCGCTCCCACTACTTTGGCTACTGAATTTATCAAAGAAATTGGCCTGTAGCATGCCGCATTGCTTCTGTCACCTTTCTTGTAGACTGGTACAATAGTCGAGGTCCCCCAGGATTTTGGAGCCCCAATTTTAGCTCCAGCATTAACAACCGCCGTGCGAATAGGGGCCCAGAATGGGATATTTGATTTAAATAAATCTGGCGGAATGCCGTCCGGGCCCGGGGCCTTGTTACTGGTTAGACAACGAATCCCCTTTTCAACCTCCTTAACTGTAAAAGACAAAGGTGCTTCTTCAGGGAGTTTGGTTACTTGAGTCATCTGGGGATTGTCGCTTTTGAAAATTTGACTAAAATGGGAGATCCATTCATTCTCGGGTATGACAGTTCCCAGGCTGGCAGCATTAGGTTCATCGAACATTGGTTTGTTGATAATGCTCCAGAATTTGGAGCTATTGCCAAGAATTAATGGGTCAAGTAAGGAATCCCAAATGTTCGTTTTTATGGACCTTTTCCGTGTTGCCAGAGCTAATTTATATTCTGCTCGCAGTAGTTTAATTTGTGCAAAGTCCCTTGGCTTATTCTTAAGGGCTTTTTTTAAATTTCGGCTTGCAGCTGAGCAGGCGTGATCGAACCATCTTGGCTGTTGGTCAATTGGAACTTTTGAAGGGACAGAAAGCATGTTATCAATTCTTTGGGTTAGTACGGTGTGGAACAGACCCCTCCCCTACCTCTTTCGGGCGGTGGCTCAGTACCGTTTCCCTGGGCTCCGACGATAGTCCCACCGCGTCCCTGGCAACCCGGCATATCCCCCTTTCTCTTTCCATGCAGGAAACGAGTACGAGGGACGGCGAACCGGAAGTACCTGTCACCAACCCCGGAAGTCCCGCCCACGATCCCGGACCGGAACACGGAAAAGGACGCCAGGGAGAAGAAGCGGAGTTCTTGAAGGCGGACTCGTGGCAGGAGACAGCAAACCGAGAACTGAAGGCGGTGGACGGAGAGCGCGGAGAAGAGGAGAGCGGAGGCGAGGAGGAAGAGATCTGGAGCGAGGACTGGTGGAGTCCTGTGGAGGTGGCTGGAGAGCGGCCGCAACTCGGAGAAGAGTTGCGGCGGGGCATGTGAGTACCCTGTCTCCTGAATTGCAGGCTGACTTGTATCATAGTGTAGATATCGACTCCTCTCACTGTATAGCACTCCTACGAGCACTGTATATATATGCGCACTTCCTGAGACACCATAGATAGTAAATACCGCCACCGGAATCCTCACAACTTGCACCCTTTCCCTTCCTGCTTGAGTTCCATTCCATCTTCGACCCTTCCGACCCCCCCCTCACTCTCTCTTCTACCCCCTCACAACCCGGGTGTTGGTGTCACTGGTTAGTACTCGAGGCCAAGGACTAACTGCCCTGTCATTGTCTCTCTTTACCTCCGAGGACCACCGGACTATCAAAGACGGAGAAGAGGAAGACCCCCACACCTGCTCACCACGGATCCCGGCTCCCTGACGACTACCCTCCGGATTCCCTCTCCATTCTTCTGTTTCCTCTGCCCCTACGTACTATAACTGTCACTGTTAATAAACAGAGCTACAGATATTGCTCACTACATACGGCCTCCAAGCCTGTTATTCCGGTCCGCCTATACCCAAAGCCCACATACGGTGAAAGCAGATAAAATAGATTCAGGAGGTGTAGAATTAGAGGCACAAAGATACAATTCCTGTTCACAACTCCTTTTAACAGACTCATGCAAGGTATCACCATTTATCATCGTCCATTTCAAACGGCGGTTACCACTAGTTAGTTTCAAAGCTCCCGGATCCTTTTTGTTTTCCCGTAATCGAAAGGAGCCCTTATCCAGTTCCACTGAAATTGGATTGTGGTCGCTGAAAATACTTTCATGTATATTAAATTTTAACACTGAAATAGTCAGGTTGGCAGAGAGAAGTATGTGGTCGATAAAAGAGCCATGCTCTGAGCCTTTATATGTTGGTGTGTCAAAAATGAACGAATCCACATTCAGAGACATTGCAACCCTCAAGTTCAGGCCATCTATTAAGTTGTTCATATTTGTACCTCGCGGGCAATGCGCAAAGTGAAGTCCCGACCTGTATCCACATCCTAGGGAGTCCAAGGCTGTCATGGACGGGTTTCCACAGACATGTACATTGAAATCACCGACGATTACTTTGTTACGTGGTAAATTTATCAGGTTATCTTGCAGATAGATTTGGAGCTTGCTAATGTTACACTCTCCTGCTGGTGTTAACGAGTTGTAAAAGTTGACTAGAGTTAGTGCTGTTTTTCCCTACCGATCTCCATGATCTGGATGTTACTGTTATTCAGTTGCTTATTTTTTATCTCAGAGATAAGAGAGAGGCTAATGAATGTTGCAAGGCCCCCTTTTGACCTTCCACTGGGCGATGGAGTTGCTGGAACAAAAAAACTTTGGAACCCCTCAATGAAGACGTTAGTGTCTGTGGGCCAAGTTTCCTGGAGGCACAGGATGGTGAAATTCCTGACGAAAGCTACCCACAGATGGTCATTAACTTTTGTAGCTAATCCTGCGACATTCCAAGACAGAATTTTTATAGAGTTAAGGACGTTACGATTACTCTGTAGCTCTAGGATCACATTAGTTGAAGGGTGCGATTTTGAGTTTAGATGACTTGTTGTTACTGACGGGTGTATATTGCTACTATGTGGGAGGTCATGGGCAACAGCAGGGGTAAGACTGCCTGTTTCTGAGGTGGGTGAAAAAAGTACTCTTGGTGTGGAGGGGTTTTCACGACAGGATGTAATCAGCTCTGTTAGATTAATGTTTGGAGCCGCACATGGGAAGTCAGAGGTATTTACTGGTTTGTTGGTACTTGTAACATCGGTTAATTCTTGGAGATTTAATAAATCCGATGAAATACTAGGGGTCAAAACGGGTGGTAGTCAGTCCACCTCATCCAAATAGTCATAGGTATGTAGAGCATCATATCTATTAGAAGTTGGTATCTCATAATGGTTGTGGTGCAGGTATGGATATGTATAATCTTGCATGTAAGAATGTTGGACAGGTTCCAATCTCTCAAACGTTGCTTGAGGCGGATAGTTATATGCTCTGCCTTCCCGTAAGTGGTCATATCTGAATGGTTCTAGATCTAAGGGCATCCCCTGTTTAGGAATGGAGGGGGGTACCTGGGGACGGAGATATGTTTGTGGCATCGGAAATCCCTCTTGACCATGATGATAGTTGAAGTTTTGCCTGTGACTAATTTTATTGTGTGGATAAAAATAACTTACACCCATTGTGCGGATCAGGCTATTTGTCGAGGAGCTCCTCCAGTTTGCAATAAATTTCGCCGCCCCTCTATCTTTAAAAGTGACTACGATGCAATCTCCCTCTGTTGATTTAAATCTGTGGCCCACCCAGTCTACTCTCTTCACATGGGAGATGGTCCCTATTATGTGGGAGGGAAGTGGCCTATGAGTGGTTAGCCACTGCATGACCTTGTTCTTTAGTTCCACGTATGTTTCCCTTCTGTTAGCAGTTAGTTTGGGGACCCCAATCATAACTATGGTGTAGGCATTAGAGTCAGGTGGGAGGTTTATGTGGCTAGGTGTTTTAGCCATAATAGGTTCAAGCTGACAGGTCCCTGGTACCTTAGTAGGGATGTTTGTAGTTGAAGAAAAGGGATGCCTTAGTGGCTCAGTGTTTGTATTAACTATTTCTAGTGGATAACCCTCCGCTGCCCATTCGCTATCATCGGTGTCCTCCATTGTCTGTGTCACTTGTAAATTATTAGTAGGAGTAGCTATTACCTTTACTAAGGTGGGAACAGCTTGTGTAATTAGTTTTGGGCCCGCTGTAGAGGAGGCTCCCTGAGAGTGTAGGGTTTTCTCTTTGACAGTACTGTTAGCTGAATCACTATGGTTTTTTACTGATTTTGAATTGATCACCTTGAGATTGGTACTAGCTGGAACAAAGAAAGAGGTTTTGTCAGACATTTTTAACGATTTAAGAATACTAGAAGATACTTCATTTTGTGTTCTCTCAAATTTCTCTAATGTTTTTTCAATAGTCACAATCCTTTTGCTGATGGGGTGTAGGAGAGATTTGATCATGGATTCTATTTCACTCAACGAAGGTATTTCTGTTATGAGTGTCCGGACAATTTGTCTTGTCTGTTCTTTAGCTAGACTACACTCCATGTCGTTCTTGTCAGGTCGAGTTGTGTCCAGGTCTTGGGAGGGTATCAGCATGGGCATTGCCATAGATGCTTCAGATGGTTTCACCTGTATGAATTTCTGCCACATGTCTTTAATTGTGCGTTTCGATTTACCTAAAAGGCAGTGAGATTTTTTCATTGGATGTTTCAATTTTCGTTTTTTCTTGTGACGCTGAGTTTTACTTTTTTGTTTGGGAGTTAGCGTAGATGTCAGTTGAGTGGCAGATATGTGGTTTTCAATTAAAAGAACCTCAGGATCTAGTAATGAGGTATGTAAACATGAGATATTACTACCACAGTTAGAAGATACCACAGGACTGCTCTCCGTTATATTCCCAGTAGGAAATGTATACAGGGATTTTGAGGTATTATCCTTGATATGCGACCTAGGCAGATCTGAAAAGGATTGCATCAATAAAGATTCCTGAGAATGTGACGTTTCGTCCATACTGTTTACATTATTGGTCGTGTGTATGGACAGATTTGGAAAACACATATCTGGGGTCAAGGAAAGTCGTCTCTCAGTGTTCTGAATAGCATCCGCCACTACGTTTATCGTTTTTTGTAGCATAATATCAATGGCGGTTATGGTAGGTAATGGTGTACTCACAGTTTTTAATCTCGTTGTTGATCTCGTTGCCATAGGGGTTTTCTGTACTTTAGTCATCCTTAAGCTATGAGCTTGTGCCCAAGTGCCTTTTGTTGGTTATATAAGGTAATCCTGATTCCGATGTTCTCACAGAGACAAATTAAGGGGGGGTGGCCCAGCCCGGCCACCTCCGGCCTCTGAGGGCCACAGAGGGCCCGCCCTTTGCCCGGGCTTAGCCCGGCGCGCTCCCGCGACGCGGGAGGAGATGCTCGCTTTTCAGCGCCTCCTGGCGCGCTCCGCCTCGACGCGACTTCCGGTCGCGGAGGCCGCTGGGAGTTGTAGTCCCACACTCCCCCGCAGCACAGGTGGAGAGAGGCTGCGGCAGGGGGAGGTGAGAGGCAGCGAGGGCGGCGGTGAGGGCAACAGTGCCGGTGACTCGGTAAGGGCTCTCCTGAAGGTGAGTCTCTGGTTCCCTGTGCGTGGGCAAAAGAGTTTGTGACAGCACCCGCTCCTCTGCAGGAGATGCTCGCTTTTCAGCGCCTCCTGGCGCGCTCCGCCTCGACGCGACTTCTGGTCGCGGAGGCCGCTGGGAGTTGTAGTCCCACACTCCCCCGCAGCACAGGTGGAGAGAGGCTGCGGCAGGGGGAGGTGAGAGGCAGCGAGGGCGGCGGTGAGGGCAACAGTGCCGGTGACTCGGTAAGGGCTCTCCTGAAGGTGAGTCTCTGGTTCCCTGTGCGTGGGCAAAAGAGTTTGTGACAGCACCCGCTCCTCTGCAGGAGATGCTCGCTTTTCAGCGCCTCCTGGCGCGCTCCGCCTCGACGCGACTTCCGGTCGCGGAGGCCGCTGGGAGTTGTAGTCCCACACTCCCCCGCAGCACAGGTGGAGAGAGGCTGCGGCAGGGGGAGGTGAGAGGCAGCGAGGGCGGCGGTGAGGGCAACAGTGCCGGTGACTCGGTAAGGGTTCTCCTGAAGGTGAGTCTCTGGTTCCCTGTGCGTGGGCAAAAGAGTTTGTGACAGCACCCGCTCCTCTGCAGGAGATGCTCGCTTTTCAGCGCCTCCTGGCGTGCTCCGCCTCGACGCGACTTCCGGTCGCGGAGGCCGCTGGGAGTTGTAGTCCCACACTCCCCCGCAGCACAGGTGGAGAGAGGCTGCGGCAGGGGGAGGTGAGAGGCAGCGAGGGCGGCGGTGAGGGCAACAGTGCCGGTGACTCGGTAAGGGCTCTCCTGAAGGTGAGTCTCTGGTTCCCTGTGCGTGGGCAAAAGAGTTTGTGACAGCACCCGCTCCTCTGCAGGAGATGCTCGCTTTTCAGCGCCTCCTGGCGCGCTCCGCCTCGACGCGACTTCTGGTCGCGGAGGCCGCTGGGAGTTGTAGTCCCACACTCCCCCGCAGCACAGGTGGAGAGAGGCTGCGGCAGGGGGAGGTGAGAGGCAGCGAGGGCGGCGGTGAGGGCAACAGTGCCGGTGACTCGGTAAGGGCTCTCCTGAAGGTGAGTCTCTGGTTCCCTGTGCGTGGGCAAAAGAGTTTGTGACAGCACCCGCTCCTCTGCAGGAGATGCTCGCTTTTCAGCGCCTCCTGGCGCGCTCCGCCTCGACGCGACTTCCGGTCGCGGAGGCCGCTGGGAGTTGTAGTCCCACACTCCCCCGCAGCACAGGTGGAGAGAGGCTGCGGCAGGGGGAGGTGAGAGGCAGCGAGGGCGGCGGTGAGGGCAACAGTGCCGGTGACTCGGTAAGGGTTCTCCTGAAGGTGAGTCTCTGGTTCCCTGTGCGTGGGCAAAAGAGTTTGTGACAGCACCCGCTCCTCTGCAGGAGATGCTCGCTTTTCAGCGCCTCCTGGCGTGCTCCGCCTCGACGCGACTTCCGGTCGCGGAGGCCGCTGGGAGTTGTAGTCCCACACTCCCCCGCAGCACAGGTGGAGAGAGGCTGCGGCAGGGGGAGGTGAGAGGCAGCGAGGGCGGCGGTGAGGGCAACAGTGCCGGTGACTCGGTAAGGGCTCTCCTGAAGGTGAGTCTCTGGTTCCCTGTGCGTGGGCAAAAGAGTTTGTGACAGCACCCGCTCCTCTGCAGGAGATGCTCGCTTTTCAGCGCCTCCTGGCGCGCTCCGCCTCGACGCGACTTCTGGTCGCGGAGGCCGCTGGGAGTTGTAGTCCCACACTCCCCCGCAGCACAGGTGGAGAGAGGCTGCGGCAGGGGGAGGTGAGAGGCAGCGAGGGCGGCGGTGAGGGCAACAGTGCCGGTGACTCGGTAAGGGCTCTCCTGAAGGTGAGTCTCTGGATCCCTGTGCGTGGGCAAAAGAGTTTGTGACAGCCTGGGGATATTCAAAAGGTGAGTAATCTGCAGGTAAATAAAGTGCCCATGAGAAAAATCCTTACCGAAAGTAAGTAACTATCTCTTCAGAGCTATGAGCTTTAATTTTCCAGGCCGAGAAAACAATGGTGAACCCCTCATTTGTTAATTTGGCCCACTTATCGGATCGATGGTGCATAACTGTGTGACAGTGATTTTCAAAGGAGGCGCCTCTTCTTTTCAGTTCCCCTATTTATCTTTTGATTTCCCATTCCTCTTCGATACTCTTTTCCCTTTCAGTTATGAAACAAATGAAAGCTCTGTATTTACATTCCATGGACGCGCGCCAGTTTTCCACGCAGCGCTTTATTGAGCTGGCTGCAGCCCAGGGTGTGCTGCGATATGTCAGTTCTTTTGCTCTGGATTGATTAAGAACAGTGAAAAGTACTTTCCTGTATTAATCTTGCGCTCCTATCAGATTCTAAGTTATGTATTAAAAAAACGAGATTTCTAGAGACTTAAATATTCGTGTAATAGGATTCGTGCTGTTCAAATCCCCTGCCTTCGGGAGGGCACGTGCGCAGAGTCGGTCGGATTTCTGGTCACAGTCATTAATCCCTGCTTTTATTTCCTCTGTCTGCTTGAAGAAGGAGGCGAAACTGCTTGACAAATCCGGTATCCTACCGCCGGACTTTCTCCTTCGTAAACCGGGCATTAAATTCCCTTTGTGGAAGCGGTTCAAAGCGAGTAGGTGGTTCTGTTTGCCATTCATAACTCAAGAAGGAACTCGGTGCGCACGGAGACTGACACACCAGGAGCTGGCAGCTCACCAGACAGAATTCCTGTCGAGCAGCTGCCTCGCGGGGCCCATCTCCCGCCGCATATTCTCCTTTAAACAGAAGGGATGTTTTTTTACAGACGGTATGGGATGTGCTGTAGGAATCTCTGTGTGTCCCAGCAGTATGCCGAACTTTAAGCTCTTTGCTGGTAGTAACAGTCTGGTACACCTGAGGTGAAATGAGTGGACTGCAGTATCCACATAAGCTCCAAATAGGAGTTGCACGGTGATGGGGGGGGGCAAATTGTGATTTCCTAATCGCTGATTCCAACTAGTCATTGCACCCCTGAACTATGCATTTCCAGGTTTTTGTCCTCTGGATGGGGAATAACATGTGGACTTCAAAGTACTGGGTCATTTTCTGCATGTGGATAGATAATTTACCCTCCCTGAGACAATTCCACCCCGCATTTACCACCTGTCCTAACCATATGGTAAGTGGAAGTGGGGGGCATAGTTATTTGCATGGCAGGGGCAAGATTGTGCCGAGACAGGCCATCAGCAGGCAGAGGGGAGCATAACTTCTCAGTTCAATTGAGTAGAGCAGCAGTCCTTCACTGGCCTCCTGTCTCACAGCCCAGTCACCATCAGGAGGTCAAAGAATTACAAGAAGGCATTGAGCATCATTGGAATCGTGTCTTGCGTCTGTGTTTCCATTCTCAATAGGGTAGCTGTCCCTGTGCACCATTGTGAGGATTTGAGCATGGGGCACGCCATTAGGTTGCCTGCATAGGAATTTGTCAGTGCAGCTAGTTCCCGCTTCCACAGCTTGATGTTGGAGCTCCTATAAATAAGGGGCACCATCAGCACACTTCTGTTTGGCATCGTTGTAACTTTGAGGGAGTGGGCGCTGCAAATTCATTCCTCTCTATGACTATGTGGCTACACACACATATATGTAAATATAATATAATCATGGTTGGAGCAACAGTGAAGTTGATGAGGGACAACAGAGAGGGAGTAACGTAAGTGTGCATAAGTACCAAATAGCTTGTTGATATCCATGATCTTGGTGGTTGGATACCCTGGGGTTAAATTAAACCCATTGAAGTTGCATATAAACAGCGTGAACTGGAGAGTGACTGACAGCGAAAGGGATCTGTTTGCCAGTTGTCATGGCAAACTGCAAATAAGTGCCAATACCTTGCTCCAAGGAGTGACTTTTATTAGCTGTTCCAATTAGTGTTCTATATTTTCTGGAAATGGGAGAGGATGTCCAGGTTAGTAGTGGGAAAGGTCAACTTTGTTGCCCAGGCACCTCTTTTGGGGTTGAGTGAATTTCTGAGACTTTGCCCAGAGACGATTCTAGTTGGTTAAGTGGATAACAGATGCGCCTTAATGGTGATGTTTATTATGGGAAGACACTATGCATCTTTGAGGAGTCTAGGAAACAGTTGGGCGTGTATGCAGGGCACTCCCTGCTTTTCATTAAACTGTCCAAAGCCATACACTTGGGATCCCTGGGTAGGCCGCATCTGGTGCTCATTTAATTGACGTAGCACAGAAGGTCCTTGTCTGCATTATTCAAGGCGGTGCTTAGAGATCACCTTACATAAATACCGTTGGAGCAACCCTCAGACCAAAATGGACATGGATACCAATATTTATTAACAGCGGTGTCTTAAGGGGGATTCAGTTCAGAAAATTACAGTAATTAAAGAATACCAACAGTGCATTTGAAACACTATAACAGTTTTTATTTTTTTAAATAGAAAACATGAGCAAGTATGGCATCTTATGTAAGAATTAATTTTCTATAAACAAATATTTCAAAGAGATTTGGTAACTAATAAATAAAGGGAAACAATGTGCTCTGGGTATGAAGTGGATGCACGGTGCTGTTAGTAAACGTGATTATTACTACCAAAAGGAACCAGTTTTAACAGCCATTGAAAAACAAGAGATTGAGAGGAAACCACAACGTTCTAAACTTTCAGAATTTAGGCAGCTCTTTGATCTGGCTGCATAATTCATGGAACTATATTACCAGAATTTTTCTTTGTGACCTCCAGGTAATGCAATCATCTCTGAAAATGAGGTGTTAAGATTGTTCCCTTCAAGGCTGTCTGTGTTTTTATATTTCTAAACTGCTCCTGTATCCTTATGCACAAAACAACAGAAACCACCCAAAAAAAACTCTAAATGGAAAGCTTGGAGTTGGTATCTGGCTGGCTTAGGGGGCATGGAGGAGCAGTGAGGACCAGTGGGAGGGTAAGGATCACCAGCAGGATTACAAACACTAAGAGGATCAGGGGGACTGAAGGAACTAGGAACAAGAGGGGCATGGCCAGGAAAGGGAGCAGAACCAAGATCCGGGAGGGTTAAGAGGACCAGTGCTAAGAGTACCACGTCCAAAAGAGGCAAAACCAGAAGGCCAAAAGAACTTGGGGACGAGGGCCAGAGGACCAGGACAAGGAAAACCGATAGACCATGGTAAGCTGAAGAAGGTCCACGATGTTCAGGACCAGAAAGACCCAGACCAAGGGGACCAGCCCCAGCTGGGTTGGCATCAGTAGATTAGGACTAAAAGGAACAAGACCAGGCCTAAGAGGAACAGGACCAGGAGTCTCGATAAGAGGGATGAGGAGATGGGACCACGGGAACAAGAAGGACCACGGCTAATGGGACCAGGAGGTGCAAGAGCCGGAGAAAAAATGGACCAGAAAAAGTAGGATCAGGAAGACCAGAGCTCGGGGGACCAGGGTTTACCTTGGCCAGGACCGGGAGGAGGGCCAAGCCCAAAAGGATTAGGACTATCAAGATCAGAATGATTAGGACCAAGAAAAACAGGAGGATGAGGGGTTGGAATATCAGGCCCAGGAAGGGTGGGAGGACATGAAGTCGAGGAGTAGAAGGGGCAGGAGGTGTACCAGAAGGAGGAGGACCTAGAGGCAGGCCAGGTGGTTGAAGACCTGGACTAGGAGGAGGAAACGCCTCAAGAAAAGGATAATGATCATATTAGGCGGACTAGGACCAAACAGATCTGGAGAACCAATAGGGCCAAGGTCCAAAGGATGACCAAGAGTATGATGAGAGAAGTTCAGGACTGAGTGAGAGGAGACAGGGGCACATGGATGAAAGTCAAGAGGTAGAAGATGATCAGGGGTAGGACCTGGAAGAGAGAAAAAGGAGGAGAACACGACCCGGAGTACCAGGAGGAGGAGGAGGCGGCAGCAGACAAGAATGATGATCAGGATGATGTGGACCGGGAAGAGGACCAAGAGGATCCCAAATGTCAGTGTGATTCTAGGCCACATTTGAAGGACATGCCATTAGTTACAGAGGCCACACCTCATCTAGACTATTCTTATTTACTCCTTTTATTCCACAGCACTGTTAAACACCCCCCCAGTTTCATCCTTCAAACCATAGTTTTGCCCCCTGCAGTTTGTTTATGACCAATTAAGTTAACCAGAGCAGCTTATCACATTTGTATTGTTGCCAATTTATTTGGTGTCGGAATCTGTCTAAAAGTACGCTTAGGCTGCCTGACATTGGTTCCACCCCTCATGACCTTAGCCCCTTTAGCTGCACCCAGTTTATGGGACTCCCAAATCGTACTTTTTAATTACGTGCAGTGCCAGTGGTCCTCCGGTCTCAGTTAATCGTCGTCACCTGCCTTACGTACAGCAGCACAGTATCTTAAGGATTCACATTTCCAGGACATCTTTCCTCTCACAGGCTTCCATCTTTTGTTTGCCCTTTTTTTTTTTTTTACCTTTCCCTGACCATTTCATTCCCATCATCTGCCATTCTGTCAATGCTCATTCATGCAGATCACGCCAGTCATACCAGTTGTGGGCATGTGCAGTAACATTGGGCGGTGGATGATCTTAACATCGACTTTATTTTTGGGCTGTTCCCAGAATCTACCCCAACAGAAACTCCCAGATGTTCAGGGTCACATGGGGTTGTGAGAGCTGCCTCTCCACTCCAGGTCTGTTAGCCATTTAGTACTGTTATTACATGTATCCTCTGTCCTTTCAGTGGCAGAATAAGAAAAGTTAAATAAAGCTCATAGAGCAGTTACCTTTGATAGTAACTTGAAGTCAAGCATAATGTCGAAGACTTCCCTACTGCCCCATTCTGCTATTTTTCTAAGCATATAGATTCCACTAAGGGAAAGTCTAAAACTCTTGCTGCAGTAGTGAAGTCAAAATACTTAGTCAAACTCAGCTGAGCCCTTTAGGGATAAGACAAAAGCTATTGCCCACAATCCAGCAAACCCACCTGCCAGTGATAAGAGAATTCTGAGGAGAAAGTTGCAAGTTGTATCTAGTGGTAGATTACATAAAGGGTCAATTAATGAAATGGGTAGCTGTGGATGTAGTAATCAATTAATTTTCTTTCTAGCCAAGATTGGCAATCAGTTACATGGCACCACTTGTCTAAATCGCTCTCTTGCAACTTATATTGCATTATTAAATGTACAAGCTGACAAGATTGCAGAAATGCTTGCAATACAAAAAGTAAAATACTTCATTCCCTGCGAAGCCACAGCTAAGTAGGGGGAAACTCACTCTCCTAGCTACTGATTCTTCACTCCAAAATACGTTCCAATATGGAGACTACATATGAGCAATCTCCGTTGCTGTTCTCTACACCTGAATATTCCTCCAGAGAAAACTGATAGCTAAATCAGGGCAATTTAATTCACCTTTTTCAGGAACACATTGCATAAGCCCACGTAACTTCGATTGATGGAACTAATGCTATTCCAGAAGCCTAAGTCTTCGAATCCAGGTAAAATTGGCAAAGGTATGTGTGGAAATAGTTAACTGTATTGGGGACTGTAAGACATTTTTCACATGTGAAGAATTAAAATAATCAGTGTTGTAATAGCTTACTATCTGTCAGTTCTGCTTCTTCAGACTAATCTAGAGAGACCCCCTGTGAGAACTAAGGTTCAGCACAAGGTTGAACCGCATTGCATCATCCTGGCCATAGAGTTACACAAGGGGCATCTTCAGCACCTTAATTTGGAGGATTATTGATTGATGATTGATGCTATTGACTTGGTTGACCTGCAACAATAGTCAAGTAAGGAATCTGTCTACTGGTGGCTCACATTAGCATTTCAACCTTGGGGATCAGATGTTTCAGCCTGTCTGATTGTAATCCAACTGTTCAATCATAACTGGAACACGTTCCATATTTTCTTTTGGAATGTAGCATTCAGCAGGGGTTTTTGGGAAGACAATGGAATTCATACATATGTACAACATAATTTGCCTGCAAGACACATGGGCTGCTAAGTCGATCAGTGCGCCTGGCCATAAAGTATATAGTAACTTAACAATAAAAGCTAAACGAAAGTGAAGGGCCTTGGGCTGCTTTGTATTTACGTGGCTTATTGTTTATCCTGCTTAATAAAAGGCTTTGATGTAAAATTTGCTTTTATTCGCTCAGAAAATCCTTTTATTCATAATCATTTATATCCACTCTTGAGTAAATTAAAAATCTCCGGTGATACCAGCACTTAAAAGTGCCTTGAGTAGTATTGAGCTCAGTGGCGTAAAAGAACAGGGATTGACCGATAATTTTAACATACATTTGCTCATCGAACCAAAAAGTATATATTTTTTGTAATACATATTAGTAAGCTTCAAAGGGCATTACATTACGTAACATCAGTCGTAGCTTCATTTCAACCATTTCAAAAATTTCTCTCACCTCCACCCCCTAGCCCTCCATCCCCCCAACCCCTACAGTGCTTACTCTTCATCTCGAAGTCCTGACTCAAACATTCCTGATACCAAATCATATTTCAAATGTAGTGTATCTTCTTGAAGATAGTCCATGACCAGTTTCAAAGTGCTTTCTGATTTCTTACAGTCCTCAAATAGGTCATGTGTTATTATTTCCATCGCTATCAATGCTCATAATCTTCGTACCCAATATCACCTAGAGCAGGGCTCTCCAAACCGGTCCTGGAGGGCCGGATCCATGCCAGATTTTTAAAATAACTTCATGTATCTCAATGGGGATATCCTAAAAATCTGGCATGGATCCGGCCCTCCAGGACCGGTTTGGAGACCCCTGATCTAGAGCAATAGTCGTTTTCCATTTTGCTGCGTTTTCCTGTTTTGCTGCAAGTAGCGTGTATGCCACCACATTCCAGTCCTTCCTCATCAGTCCCTCCAAATTCCATAGTCTAATGCTAAAGACTAGTACCAATGGATCAAACAGGATTGGAAAGCCAATGTCCTTCTTTATATGACTTAAAATCTCTTTCCAGAATATTTCAACCACTGGACATGACAACTATAGGTGCGTTGCAGAGCACTCCATGTTACGCCCTTTACAATGTCTTCCATCTGTGTTTGGGAAGATACAGTGCAATGCTTGTGGGCACACCTACCACTCGTACACAATTAGTGTGCCAGGTTTCCTTTCCTTGTACTCTACTGGTCATCTTTGAGATAACCCTTCACAACCTGACCCAATCCTCGTGTAATTTCCATCCCCAACTAACTGTCCCATTTCTGCATGTAAGTACATTTATGAGTGTCGGGGAGTGCTTTCAGTAAAGCGTAAATGTATGAACCAAGGCCTATGTTTGTTTCATGATTGGGGGAACATTTTTCCTAAGGTGTTTATTCTCTTCTGCCCGCCACTCTTTTCAAAGTATTCAAAGTAGAGATGGTCTTGTGTCTCATTTGAAAATATAGTTGCCTGTCAGACTCTAGTATATTGAGGTCATTCCTGCATTGAGTATAAGATTGGCCTTGAAAAGGGTCTCTCAACATCGTACTGTCTCCACAGAACAAATTATGTTGTATCTACTGCAGGTGAAGGATGACGGAAAGGATGTTAATTCTATGGAGTGTGTTAGGTAGTTTATTGCTCCAGGATTAGTTTTGTAGTCATTTACATAAGCCACATGTATGTTTGGGGAGCCAGATTATATCCCAGGGGGGGTCTGTCTAATAAGTGCATTTCCATTGTTGGCCGATGTTTTTCCGTTACTTGAAGGGACTATGAAAAAACGACCCTCACTTTTCTGAATGTCGGGTAGACCGGCATCCCTCAGGCGCTGTAATACTTTCTAGCTAAAATTCTACTTTTCAGTTTTAACTGATGAATTTATCTCAAACTGATTGTAATTGATCCATATCTTGTTTGGGTGTCAAGACGGGCTGAGCCTGAAAAAAGTACAGTGATCTTTGCACTATGTTCATCTTCAAGGATACTATTCTTCTCTTCCAAGAGATGAGCATTGGCATAATCTGCACTCCAAGGTATTTAATGGCTTTAGTCACCCATTTAAAAGGGGATAGTTCCACTTTCTTCTCTCTGAGCTTACATTCTAGTTCAGTCCCTATGGGGTTCTAATTTCATATAGTTCACTTTAAACCCTGACACTCTTTTATATTGTTACAGAAAGGGATTAACCACGGATATGGAATTCACAGAATCTGTTAGTCACCAAGATTTCATCTGCGAAGAGAAGCATCTTGTATGAGGAACCCCCAAAGTCCATGCCTCCAACCTCTGGTGTCTGTCTAATCAACCAGGCTAGTACTTCAATTGGGTGTGCCAAGAGAAGATGGGACAAGGGGAATCCTTGTTTCACCTGTTTGAATGTTTAAAACTGTAAATCTTTATCCCCTCTCATCCAAATCTGTTCTATCGAATCTTGATAGGTAGCCCAGATGTATTTTGAAATAAAGGTACTTAATTTCGCTTTATCCAGTACTTGTTGGAGGAGAGGGCATTTAACGTAGTCTAACGCCTTTCCCCCCGTCATTCACTAGTACAAGTATTGGGGTCAACAGTATGTTCGCTTTTTCATCCAAGTGCAAGTCCCTGAGTATATTATTGACGGTCTGGCAGTTCTTGAAGAACTCTGACTGACCCAGATCAATCCTCCATGGCTTACATCCTGCTAGTCTATTTGCCAGTGCTTTCTTATAGATTTTTAAATCTGAGCGGAGACTCGAGATAGGTCTATAAGCAGCACATTCTTCTTTGGTTTTCCCTTGTTAGTGAATCAAAATTATGTCCGCCTCATTCGTAGATTCAGTCATTCTACTTGTATTATGGAAAGTATTAAATATATTTAGGCTTTCCTATTTTTAGTTTCTATTTTTGATAAATTCTGGTGTTTTTTTTTCCGCGTTTTCAAGTGATTTCAGCACCTTAAAAAATCTGTGGTTATCAGTGGTTAAACATTTTTTGCTCCATTAAAAACAACAGAAACAGTGTTTTTCTGGTGTTTATGGATTTTTTTGCTTTTATTATTGCTTGCTGTCTGCAATGATAGTGCATGGTATATAGAGACAGTGTATGTACAGTGTAAATGAGGTCCAAATACATTTTTACAAATCAAACTAATTGTAGTACACCATACAATACTTCTTCAGTGAGTCTTTGGTTATGCACGCTCGCTCTTTCTTCCCATGTAAACACAAGGTAATGTATGGGGTAGGTATAAACAAAGGCAAAGCTAGGAAATGTTGGAATTTTTTCACCATGTAAATACGGAAGATCAGTAGTAGAATCCAATCCCGGATCACAACTGGTTAGCTCTTATTTGATGCATTTTGTATTGATTCTGCGAAGGGCTGGGAAACTTCTCATATCTCACGCCCCAAATATGAGCTTTCCAAAAAGATGGCTACAATATTCAGAGGTTCAAAAGCAGATGGAGCCCTAACCCTAAATAGAATACCTAATTGTTTATTGAAAGAAGATCAGTAATATTAGGTTTCTTGGCTCCTTCATCTATCCAGACTTTGCATTGTCAACCAAATTATTCCAACTCCTTGAAGGTGGGTTTTATTGCATCTGCTATTCAAAAAGGGGTTTCTACTGTCCGTCCAGTAAAATAATTATCTAATTACTGGATGTAAATGCTGCTCAATTTGGTCATATTTTACTATCGGATTTAGAATTATATCCATGAATAAAACACATGAATCCCTCCTAATCCAGTAGGTTTTAAGAGCATAAGTAGCGCCATGGATAATGTACTTGCTCTTTCTTTACTAATTTGCCAATCATTAAAGATTTTTTAAAAACCTATGCTCTTGTTTTATAAAATATAAAATTGCGTTTCATGAAGTAGAGCGGGGATTAGATCATGGACGAAAGAAACCAAAAATGGTATATGCTGGAGTTCTTGCTATTCAGAGATGCAGATCTTAAATGTATTTAGCTATCTTCCTTGAGTAATGTGGTGGAGGCCAGGTCCACCATGCTCCTTTAACACAAGTTTAACTCATCTATTCATCAACGTAACCATTTATATTTTAACCATGCTTCCCTGACCATCATTTTATCTCTGTATGAAGGAAACATTTTATTTCAAAGGCAGTGGGTAAACCTGCAGCTGTGCTGGCGGTCAAGATGTTTAGATACACTTGAGTTTAAGTCACATATATGTTCTATATATGTCATCTATAGTTATCATCCGGGCCTGTTGCCTGTCACTTTCTGATAAAATTATGAATACATTTATAACGTTACGGTTTGTATTGTTTTAGTTCTGCGAATTTTGGCCTAATTTGCTGTTGTATAAAACTGCAAATGTTTGCTGTGGTTTGTGCAGGGCAGGAGACAAGCTATGATGCGCATAGTTTGTATTTGCCCGATTCTGTTAATTGCAGCAAGGTATGGTTAAGGAACGTTTTCAAGAGCAATCATTTTAGGACGTACTGAGGCGCCATGTTGTTAAAGTGGTTCTAATATCCCAATGTTAAGGTGTTTCCTTAAATAAAGAACTAAAACAACAATTTAAACCGCTGCATAAGTCAAAGTGGTAAAATTAGAATTTAAAATAAAAAAATGTCTTTAGCGGAGGTAGCCAGCTTTTCATTTGACGCTATGAATGTTATACGTTTTGTATTAATATGTTTTTTTGATTATTGTAAGATTTTAATGAATCTCCAATTAAAAAAACAGAACAGAACCAAGCATTGACTGGGCAGTTCTTGTTCTCCTTGTAACAGTTTAGTTATTCTTGAGTAGGATTACTCCAGGTTGAGATGGTATCGTTTTCGGATGGGTTACAGTAGTGGAATGCCTAGTGATAAATGTTTGGTAGGAGGAATTTATTTCAGAATTTGTTGTTTCATAGTTGAGGATGTAGGAAGAGGTCGAGGGGGATCTACCATTGTGATGGTAACATTTTAATATTGTTATGTATGGCTCCGTAGAGCCTCTGTAGTTTATTTCAGTTTCTAAATGTCATACTTTACTGATTTGACGTAGCAACTGTTAATAACAAAACTCGTTACCACTGTTTCCACGTCATAACGGCCTTTCTGACCAGGCTGACAGGGTCCTCTGCGAGCCTGCCAATGCAGCTCTGCTGCTCTGCTTTGAATTAAACCAGAATTCACAGCCGCAGGAGGGAACGAAAGGCAGGAGGAAGGTGTTTTTTTTCTTCTTTAACCTTTGGTACAGGTATACATAACATAGGTCATGTTATGGATGGCTCCCCCATTAGTAGGACGCCGTATCGGAGAGGTAGGGGACCACGCTGTATCACAGTCCCATAATATCTACTGCCACGGTGTGCCATAGCTTGGTGGGCACAATTGATTCACACATGTTTGGTCTTAAGGTGACTAATGACTTATCAGAATTAGCGCACCACACACAATCCCTCACAATTCTTTCGATTATCACATCCATGCCTGGCCACCAATACCATTGCTTCACTCTGCTTGGTTTTAACAATTCCACAATGCTCATCGTGACACAATTTAACAATGTCCGATCTCAAAGAGGTAGGAGGTACCTATCGCCCCTATGGATAGAACCTTTGATCACAGAAAGTTCATGTCGAATTTCCCAAAAGGATTTCAAAACATCCGGGACACCAAATTTCTTTGGCCAACCACATTCAACAAACTTCAACAGATTTAGTAAGTCTTTGTCCAAGATGTAGAGCCTTTCCCATTCTTTCTCATTAACATTATGCAAACCTTGATCATGAATTAAAGCAATCTGTACGTCGTTCGAGTCATGACCATTACATTCTTGTACATCAACTGGCAACCTTGACAGAAAATCAGGAACAGCATTTTTTTTCCAGGTACATATGCAACCTTATAAATAAAAGTTTTGCAAACACATCGACATTCTCGCAATCCTGGTATATTGGTTGAAAAGTCCTTCTGTGGTCAGTAGTTTGACCAAAGGCTTGTGGTCGCTACCTCCTTCACAGGGTTTTTCCCCACACAAATGAGCGGAAATGCTTCAAAGCCCAGACACATGCAGGGGTTTCTTTCTCAATAACTGTGAATATCTCATCAGTAGGAGATGGAGCACGAGAAGTGTATGCTATTATGTTCTCCTTACTATCAACGTTTATGTGTCACAAAACGCCACCAAGTCCCTTATTACTGGCGTCTACAGTAACAATGTTGTTCAACTCCGGATCGAATCCTTTAAGTGCAGGAGCTTGGACAATTGATTTCTTATTATGCTCAAATTCTTGTTGACACTCCTCACCCCATAAGAATTTTTCTCTGCTTTTAAGTAAATGCCTAATGCAAAAAACCTTGCTAGAAAAGTTGTTTACAAATTTAGAATAAAATTCCACAAGTCAAAGGAAGAATCTCACTCCCTCTCTATTCTTCGGACTGGGTGCATTTTAAATATCATATATTAGTGGTGATGGTGCTTCCCCCAAGCCTTCACTAAGTACACGGCCTAAATACATGATAGACTTCACAGCAAACTTGCACTTAGAATGTCCTACGGTCATACCCTTTGCTTCCAAAATACCCATAATCTCTTCCAAAATGTTCCTGCCTGTCTTCACCAAATACTAGGACATCATCCTAGAAACACTTCACATTCTTACACTTACCAAAAAGTTGATACATTAGCCTTTGAAAAATTGCAGCAACAGAGGCTAAACCGAAAGGAAGTCGCTTGTATTGTAAACTAGGCCTGGGTGGGTAATTTTGCGTTCCGCGGAGAATGCAGAATTGCCCAAAATTCCGCGATCTGCGGCTTCGCAGAATTTTTTGCTTGTTCGCGCTTTCGAAACGCGTGCTTGCAAGATCCCCCCGAGCACGCAAACAGCGTTCGCGAACAGGAAAAAAGTATCGCGAATGGGCAGAACAAGCAATTCCGCGTGCTCGCTGAGGTTTTTTACCATTTTGCGGAGCTTTGCGTGTCTCGACTGCGCAAATTCCGCCCACCCTTACTGGAAACATCCGAAAGGGGTAATGAACGCTTTATACGGTTTACTCTCCTTAATCAGTGAAATCTGATGATAAGTTGCAGATAAATCAATGGACGAGAACCATTTTGGCATTCTTGATAAGGGACAACATCTCCGAGATCTTGGGATGTGAAAATGTGTCTACCACAATATTGTTATAGAGATGTCTTAAGACAATGCACAATCTCAGCTTGCCTCTACTATGTCTGGCTACCGCAATCGGAGAAATCCATTCAGCAGATTCAAAAGGTTCGATAATATCTGCTCTTACTAACATCTCTAACTCCTCCTCCACATCCTCCCTGAGTAAAACAGGAATGTGCCTCACTTTATGCACCTTAGGGCATGCATCAGGTTTTAAAACAATGCAATGGTCAAAATCATTGAGATTGACAATGCTTCCACTAAAAACTTTAGGAAAGTTCATCAAAATCTCATTGCAAAGCAACTCACTATCGTTTAAAACAATTACTGGATCATGACTATAAGGATTTTATATGTCTGAATTCCCTTGATCCTTCCAGCCCAGAACTGCAGGTCCTTTTTTAGCGACATACAACTTGCCAATTGACTCCCTGTTTTTAAACCTGACAACTAACGATCTGTAACCTACCATGTCAATCTACTCACCAGAAAAACCTTCCGGGTGAATATCTGGTTCCGGCAGTCTGTCACCTAAACACTTGACAAACAAGTATTTCCATGATTCCTCATCGACAATAGTTGATGAGCCAAGCGAAACTCCCAGAACCTCCAAGGATGAATAGCAGCAATGAGTTCTGCTATCTATTGGCTCAATTTTTTAGAGACAAAGTGGAGGCAGTGTATAAAGATCTTAGTGGATATGGCAATACATTGATTGGGAAACCCCCAGCGGGCATGCTTCTCTCCCCTTCTCTCCTGCTGACTTGTTTCTCCATACCGGGGCCTTCGCCTCGGAGCAGTTTTCACTCCCTTGTGGGGTGCCACAGGGCTCGGCCCTTAGCCCTACCTTGTTCAATCTGTATGTCTCCGCTTTGCCTAAAATCATCAGGCAATGTGGTTTCTCAGTGGTTTCGTACACTGATGACACCCAACTTGTGGTGTCAGTATCCAGCAACATTGAAGAGACAGCAGATCATTTTAATCTTTGTATGACTCAGGTAGATCAGTGGATGAGTCTGAACTGCCTGAAACTGAGTGGTGGCAAGACTGAGGTCCTCTTATTTGGCTCAGATACCTCTTTCTGGACACCCAGATGGTGGACGACCAGCCTGGGAGACACCGCAACTCTGGTAAATAAGGAAAAAAAATTAGGCGATATCTTTGACGATTAATTGACCTTCAAAAATCAGATTAGTTCCCTCACTTCCTCAATCTTTTTCATCCTGAAGATGATGAGAAAAATCTCCCCCTTCATTCAATTGGAGTTAGTAAAAATCTTGGTGACAGCAGTGGCATTGTCCAAATTAGACTATGGAAATGCGTTGTATGTAGGGATCCAGAAGCAGCACCTTCAAAAGCTGCAACAGCTTCAAAATGCAGCTCCCAGACTGCTGCTGGATATCCCGAAATTCCAGCCGGTATCGCATAATTTGAAGACCCTGCATTGGCTCTGTGTGTTCAAGAGAATTAGATTCAAAGCCCAATGTCGAGCCTTCAAGGCACTCCATTGTTTGGGCCCTGACTTCTTGAAAAAGCAACTGAAATAGTATATACCAACTAAAAATCTGAGGTCGGCTCACTGCAAACGTTTACAAACTCCAAGAGTCAAGAAAGCTTGCTGAGGCGGAAGAAGCTTCATGTTAGGGACTGTTAAAACCTGGAACTTGCTTCCCGGTGAGATAAAGAATTGCCCAACAATTTTGGCCTTTAGAAAAGCTCTAAAAATTAACCTTTCAGTCCCTAGTTTGACCACGCATAGCTGTTGTGTGGTAATCTTTTACTTTCCATCAGGTATAGACGCCTTCGGGCAGTTGTGCGCTATATAAATGCTTGAAACAAATCAAATCAATAGTATATGGAGAACCAGAGTCCACGTACATTTGCACAACAACCCCACCATTAGACATCGAACACAAAGGCTTCTTTCTGTGCGTGTCACCATTGTCATTAATGTTCAAAATAAACAGTTCTTTGGAATTGAGGTTCTGCTTCTCAAAACTGCGATCACTTATACTAAGTTTTTTGATTCTGGACTCTTCATCACTCGAACTACTTTTTGCATCATCCAGACACTTCACCCTCTGCCCCCCTGCAAACTTTGGCAAAATGACCAATCACGCCGCAACTAGAACATTTCTGCTTGATAGCAAGACAGGATTTCCTAGAAGCTATGTGTGACCCACTATCACAGAGGAAACACCTCAAATTCCACCTTCTGATGAAGTCTTTGTTCTTAACTATCTCTTTCTTGGACTTAGTTGTACCTTTAGCTTTAATTTTACTAATGGCTTCAGAGGCTTCTTTAGCCTCTTGCTTGAGTAGCGTAGCATTTTAACTAGACATCTCAGCCTTCCCAACAATGTTTAAAATATCTTTTACATCAATGTCACCATTAATCCATAATTGCTCCTGGATAGCAGAATCTTTTGCATGCATCACCACTTGATCTCTGATAAATTGATCCAGTAAATGATCCACAGTTTCATTCACCTCTTGTTTCCTGTCGAAATCGTTCATAATGGCATCAAAGACATTAACATCACCACCCCCAAAAGCTTTAGTCATTTCTTCATGTGCTTCCAATCCACCTGGGCCAACAGAATGTAATAAAATCCTTTTTTTTCTTTGAGGTGTCATCTTACCATCTTCATTGATGGTTTATATAAAATTTAAAAAATAGGCTTTCCACCATTTCTTGCATGGATTCCCTCCAGCTAGCCAGAATGTTTGGGGTGGTTGTAGTGAGAAGTTGTGACTGGCCATGTCAAAACAGTGGGAAAACCAAGGGATCCAAAAAGATATAAGAGTTAACCAAACATAGCGTCCTTACTTCCCCTAAGGAAGGATTAGTTCGCTGTATAAATTACAACACTACAGCGTCCTTTCTTCACCTATGGAAGGACTAGGTTGCTGTATAAATATAACACAGAGCAGGAAAATAAGGGTATGCCACAAATCAAAATGAAAGTGAGATCATGCAGAAATTTGGAAGAAAAAACATACTTGAATTGAACTGCACGGCATAGCACTTTGAATGAGGCCCTTGCTGAGGTATGCGCATCACTGCGTGTCAACATGGAAGCACATAAGACCACAAGAAAGGTGTGTGTGTCACCACGCGTAGCTGTTGGTTCTCGTCCTGACGTCAAAACAACTGTACACTCTTTATTCATGAAAAGAAACACTGGTGCAGCAAGAAGGGGGAACCCTTCATCCTTCATCCAGCTCCTAAAGTCCACTGCCATATATCTAAAATAGAATCACTGACGTAGGCAAGGAGCTGGGCACGGAACTTGGAACACAAATGCAAAGTATGGAACACATGCAAAAGTAAACACAACAACAGATGATTTTGGGTTCGTACACAACATAAAATAAAGGCTGGATAAAAAGTGAATTATGGGGATTTTTTTGACCTCAGGGTTCTGAGTGACATCATAGACAACTTGAGCTTCGCTCTCCTTGTCTATTTGATATCACTCAGAAACCCTCAGTGAAAAATATCCCTTTAATTCACTGTTACCCATTTATACTTCTATATAGTCTATATATATATATATATATATATAAAAACGAATGTATGTCTGTCTGCCTGTCTGTCTGTCCTTTATGCATTAGTACACCATTCATCCGATCGCCTTGACACTTTGGGAAGTTGTTGAGTACACTCCCGCGACGGTTTCTGGCATAAATTTGTTTTAAATATCAGCCCCCCAAGGCCCACATAATCTTTCGAATACTGATGTCACACCAGACGGAAAAACAACAAATCGTGTATCCACAAGAACTCGAATAAATAAATAGAATTAAAACACCATTCATCCAATCGCCATGAAACTTTAGGAAGTTGTTGAGTACACTCCCGCGAAGGTTTCTGGCATAACATTTTTTTAACTATCGGCCCCTCCAGGGCCCTCATAATCTTTCGAATACTGATGTACGCACAAGACAGAAAAACAAAAAATCGTGTATCCACAAGCACTCGACCAAATAAATAGAAATAAAACACCATTCATCCGATCGCCAGGAAACTTTAGGAAGTTGTTGAGTACACTCCCGCGAAGGTTTCTGGCATAATTTGTTTTAAATATTGGCCCCCCAGGGCCCTCATAATCTTTCGAATACTGATGTACGCACAAGATGGAAAAACAAAAAATCGTGTATCCACAAGCACTCGCATAAATAAATAGAATTAAAACAGCATTCATCTGATCGCCAGGAAACTTTGGGAAGTTGTTGAGTACACTCCCGCGAAGGTTTCTGGCATAACATTTTTTTAAATATCGGCCCCCCAGGGCCCTCATAATCTTTCGAATACTGATGTACGCACAAGAAGGAAAAACAAAAAATTGTGTATCCACAAGCACTCGAATAAATAAATAGAATTAAACACCATTCATCCGATCGCCAGGAAACTTTAGGAAGTTGTTGAGTACACTCCCGCGAAGGTTTCTGGCATAACATTTTTTTAACTATCGGCCCCTCCAGGGCCCTCATAATCTTTCGAATACTGATGTACGCACAAGACAGAAAAACAAAAAATCGTGTATCCACAAGCACTCGACCAAATAAATAGAAATAAAACACCATTCATCCGATCGCCAGGAAACTTTAGGAAGTTGTTGAGTACACTCCCGCGAAGGTTTCTGGCATCATTTTTTTTTAAATATCGGCCCCCCAGTGCCCTCATAATCTTTCGAATACTGATGTACGCACCAGACGGAAAAACAAAACATCGTGTATCCACAAGCACTCGAATAAATAAATACAATTTAAACGACACTTTGAAATGTTTTCCATATTAAAATGAATAGGTTTCAATAAAAATGACACAATGTAAATTGAATGTTATCATAACGAGTTTCCTTGAATTTCCTTTCTTCGGAGATCGCAGCAACGCGCGAAGGGTAAGCTAGTGTTCTTATAATTCAGTGATTGATTCTCGAGTGGAGAGTAATAAAGACCTTTCACCTCAGTCATAATTCCCAAGTATGGGGTTGAATACGTTAAATTTGGGAGTGGAGGAAGGAAAATAAATTACTGTTTCAACCACCAGATTTAACGAGTGTTAGGAGACATGAGCAAAGAGTGTAAGTGAAAGCTCCTTTTTGGGAAGTGGCAAGTTGCGTTATCAATCTTGAATGTGCAGATCAAGCTTAGAGGCTGTTCAAGAGAAGTAGCTCCAGATCTCCATTCTCAGTCTGTTTCTCTGTTTCTCGGATGATCTTTGTCCTTTATCAAAGATTTTACACATTTATCAAACCTGGCCATCACTGATGAGTGATACTTTGGACATGATTCACTATTTCTTGATCCCTAGTTAAGGGAAATAGCATTCTTAGAGATATAAGCCCACATGCATCAAAGGAAAAAACAGGCACAAACGGGCAGATTCTCAGAGTCTGCCCCTTTGCGACCGGTATTTTTGCATTTGGGATGATGCATCCCAAATGTAAAAATCGCAATTTAAGTAATCGCAAAATGGCAATTACTTAAATTGCGATTGCATTTAAGGAATCATAATTTGCGATTCCTTAAATGCAATGCAATAAAGTAAAAATAATTGTGATTTCGCAATCAAGAAACGCAATTTACCGTCAAATGAAAGGTGATGGTAAATTGCGAGTCCCATGTCACACACACACACATGTCCTTGGGGCATGTATGTGCGCAACATGGGTGCACATATCAATTTAAGGGGTGCAACAGGGTGTCCTTTTGACACCCTTGAAATGGCATGCGCAATTTGCGAGTACCTAATGGGTACTCGCAAATTGCGCTTGCAATTCCCATTTATTCCTATGGGCCTGTAGGCCCATAGAAATGAATCGGAAGCCATTCCTTAATTGCAACTCGCAATTTGCGAGTCACAATTAGGGAATTTCTAGGAATCGCTATTTTTATAGTGATTCCTACATGCATAGGCTTTAGCAGATCCTTATTTTTCGCTAATGAGGAATCACAAACGGCTTTTTTGATGCATGTGCCAGATAATGCATAGGAAGAGACCGGAGGTTCTATTTGTTGTGCCCTCGTGTGTAGGGCAAGATTATTTCATTTTTAAATAATGTTATTAGTGTCTAGAACCTCGAGTATAGAGGAGTTCTTGAAGGTAAAATGGGTTTCCGTGGCTGGCTTATACTAATGAACCTCAGCCAGGTTGAGATGAACCTCCGCCAGGTTGAGACTTTGGGGTAATTTTAGGAAAATGCTGAAAGGAATGAACTTAAGGTTATGTATACCCTGGAGACTCTGTCTCTGCCTTTAGCTGCCAACCTGAGAAGGAAGTGATCCCTCTTTGCTTTCCTACATGCAGCACCACACCTAACTAGAATTATAAGCCCCGCTAACATTCTGGGTTATTCAGGCATGTGATCCATGTTTGTGTTCAGTAATCTCAAGGCAGAATGCATAGTAGAACAACAGTTTGCAAAGTTGTCATCTGCTGTGTGCCCAACAAAATGTGTTGGTCCCAAGAGATACTGCACCAGAAGGAACTCTGCAGCTGTATTTGCAGGTAATCTTTCAAATGGAAGCAGTATACACTGCATGACCTCCTGTTGTCAGAGGGTCTCCCTTCTGTGAGATCCTTGTTCTCTTCAGGTGGGATGCGCTTTCTTGGAATAGAAACGCCAAATGATATATGGTCTAAAGTAACCCCTGCCATACATTGTAAGGATATTGCAAGTCAATGAGGATTCTGTGAATATATAGAGAAACAAGGCCATGGTCAGTAGGCATTATGATGTAAGAACTCAATTGTAATAAGTTATTACAGTTGAGCAGCTATGTAGTTGCATTATTACAGGTGACTAGGTGTGATTTCACGCAAACCCGCTTTATTCAAAGCAGGATTCACTTACCTTTATATTGTTATTGTTTTGTATTGTATGATATAGGTGCGCACAAAAGTTCTTTCTTTTCTATTGGATGAAAATAACATAGCAGCAGTGCTTAAACAAGGCAAACCTGATTGTTAGTCCAGCTATTGTCTATAATGATGGTGCCGCCTAGATTCAGATTTCATGGGGCGGTTTTACAGCTGGTGGGGGAAATTGTACTTTAAGGTCCATAGCAGAACTCTGTGGCTGAGGCCACGTCTTGTTTTACTATTCACAAAAAGTAAAATTTTGCTCTCTGGAGCCTAACTGGGGTGTTATTCGATTTTATGAAGAATCTGACATAGTGAACATAATACGCTAAAATGTGACTCATTTTCCTTTCTAAAATAACACACACATTTTTCCCAATTATTAGTTTGTCATGCAGGTGTTTTTCCATTTATATCAATGTGGGCTGCTACTTATGGTCCGAAAAATGAAATCTTATCCCTATGTATCATTTACCATTGCCCTTGATAGTTTCTTTTCAGTGTAATTTATCCCTGTCTCAATATTTAATGATTATAACATTTCTCCCTGTGGGATGATGTCCATCCTGTGTGCGTCTTTCCTATGCGTCCTTTCGAGGAGCTTGCTCTTAATGTAGTATTTGTCTCGGTAAGATCAAAGTCATGTTTCACCATGCTTCTGCTGGTGCATTGATCCAGTTTCATTTGTACGTTTTCCCTGCTCTGTACCTTTCTTACTTAGTCTTGGTCTCGTTTCTCCTGTTCCTTTTTTTGGAGAGTACCCCATCAGCTATTTCCCTCTCGATCAGTGTAGAGTTATAGCAACTTTATAGTATGATATGTGTATTTCTATAGCGCATGCTAACTTGAAGAGGCGCTTAAGTGCTTTGCTGACGGGTAACACTCTGCTTTATAGGAGGCCATTGGTAGTGATTTAGTCCGCCTTTTTGAAAAGTGGGGAATTTCTGTAGCTTTAAACAACTAAGACAGTTCTTTATTTTGTCTTGCAACTGACAAAATTGGTGGCTTTGGAGGATACTTGCCTCTTCCTAATGAAATTTAAGAAAAAGAGTAATATTTTAGGTACTCAATCTCCTGTTATTGCTATTAATTCTGAGCCTTAGGGCTTGCTAGACAACGGTTTAAGCTTAAATATCGACTTTTTTTTTCACCGTATCTCTTTTTTTATTCTCTTTTTTATTATACATTAAGCACAACATTTTTTCAGTACAAGATACAAGCCCGTATGGACATGACGTTACTGTCCTGTTCACCAACATGAATAGCTGTGTTAATTTGTCACAATGTTACATGAGATGAAGAATTAAAGAATATTCAGTATTCAGTTTATAATTTGTCAAACCCGTTAACAAAGGAACAATTTGAGCCTTAGAGAGCCACCTAAGAACTGTGTCGGGAAGGATCAGCTATTGGGTGTCAAAGCTTCTAGTGAACCTGTTTGTGGGTTGGGGTGGTGGAAATAGCACGTAACAATGTAAAAGAAGAGTAGTATGAGCAGGGTGGGCCGAAGTTAGGAGACTTTCGTGTGTGGGCATTTGTGTATGTGTGTGCGCCCATCCTCCTCTGCTCCAGTACAATGACCGTAGGTCCCAACGGGAAATTGTTCAAATCTTGAAGTAGTACCCAATATCAAGAAAGCCCCCCAAATTATGAATAATTATAAGATTATTGTATAGAATATCAATAAATTGCATTGAATTATATGGAACAGTGGCTCGGCAGTTGGTGGAAGTAAGTGTAGATAAGAGTGCTCGTAAATAGGTAAGAAAATACTGGGAGTTTCAGTGAAAATATATACAGTGTATACAAACAGTTAAATTAGCACCTGTCCGGAGATGCTTTTTATGATTTATTTACCCACAGTTAATAGATACAGCATATCACTTTTGTGTTATCTCGATGTGGATGGTAAGCCCAGTCCAGGTAGGTATGGCAGGATATACAATCCCAACACAAAACATATACACAACAGTGTACATGTGATGCACGTCCCCCAAAATAACAATCCCCCACAAAGAATCCAGTATTTTGAGTATTTAGCTCATTCAGTGTGCACCTCCCCCGCTCCCGCTGTTTCCAGTGAGCAGTAACCAAGACCAATGTAGTTTATCACAAGTGTGGATTGCATCATCCATTGTATGTATCACAAAATATTCTTCTTCTTTTCTAATTAAAAACAGCTAAACAGCTAACGTGTTTCGTCCAACTTCCGTGGACTTCCTCAGGGCTTAGTATCTAAGTGTGGTCTTCTATGGTTATTGGTCTTTTCAAAAAAGGGGTCTCAGGTACAGTATGTGTCCTTCATTAGAACTGTTCCCTCCTGGATCCAGGATCAGTCCGATATTGCTTGGCTCCTTTGCCTTAAACCCTTTTCTACGGACATAGTCAGACCCAACGTTACTGCTGTAACACTCCTTGATATTCTGTTGTGCTTTCGTTAAAATATACATGGGAATTTAGACTTCCCAAATTGCTTGTCTCGGTTACTAATCCTGATAGAAACCGAATGCTGTTATTTACAATGACACGCCGAGGGTACCTGCAGCTAGCGGCTGCATTCCGACGTGACTGCGTGCATGTCGACTGGTTTCTATTTCAGACACAGTCCCCGGTGTTCTCGCAGAGACATGAGACGCTCCAGAATACTCCTCGTTACTAGAGGTAATTACTCTCCCTCCCGGGCAGGCCCATTCTTCGGGTGATTTTTTTTTCTTTCTTTCAGACCCTGAATGTCAGTCATCCTTATAATGGATGCTCTCTATGTTTTAGAATAATATCACCCGATTCATTCGGCTTTGGATAAATAATAATTGTCCAGCTGCATCACCCATTTTTGGATTTCAAACCAGTTGGGTAAGTTCTTGATGCATACACTACGGGTCCTTTTGGTGACCCCTAGTTTTAAGCCTAATATTGTCATTAGATGTGCAATTAATGTACAGCACATCGACACATTAAGTTTTCCCTGGACAACGAAGAGTTCCCATTTTTCTCCTTGGAATCACTTGCCCATTTCAAGGCTTCCCCACGTGATCCTTCACGGTGGGTTAAGGTGAGCTACAGCACCATATTGTTTTGTACCCCATGTTATGAGGAACCGGGCCTAGAAGGTCCTGGCGGCGCAGGGCACGCCTGAAATCTCCGAGTTCACCTGCCTTGTTGTACAGAGACACGGAATACTCTGTTAGCATAGAAAACCAAATTTATTGGCTGCAGCTATGCACAGTTGTCCCAGAAGTACACCAATAGTAGGTTCTCAGGAGACTGCCCCTTCACTCCGTGGCTCACAGTCTTTTATAACCATATACACCCACAGAAAAATACTCCCCATGCACCAAATATTAGCCAATAGGAAAACATTCAAAACAAGACACCATGTGACCAGAACGTCCCCCTTGAATCGTGTTCTTGCCCAACCCCGTAAGTCAATCAATGACAGCACCTATAGGTCAATCAGTAATGGCAGAACGTGTTTGGATGCTTCACAGGACAACTTGAGAAATAGGATAATGCAGGGAAAGAATACCGAAGGCCAACAGATAAGATAGGGCAGGGAAAGAATACTGAAGGCCAACAGATAGTTGGGACAAGGATTAGTCAGTCTAGACAAGGATTAGTTAGTTTGGCTAGTTCCTGGAATTGGCTTCACAACAAGGAAGGGGGGGTTATTTGACACGTAGCAGTACAAAGGGCAAAAACACTTGGTTTGCCAAGCTGCCTGAGTGAGGGCAACACAAAATGGTGACGAAATACAAAATGGAGTCGAAACTGAATTACCTCAGACCCTCCTTTTGCCATTACGCAGGCAAAACACAGACTCACTTTAATCTAAGTCAATGTTAATAGCCATGAGGTCGTCAAGCTGTTGCTGCAACATCATTTTCATATTTTCTGCTTTCTGTGAGACAGGTCTTGGGACACACAGGGTGGCACAAAGGCCGCAGATAGCGGGACCACATTGTAGACAGAGGCAACATGAAAAGATAATAGCCAAAGTCACTCCAATGAAAGTCAGCACCTTCCATCCCCATGTGGACAATAATCCCCAGAACCATCCTGTCAAAGACCAGTTTCCTTCGTCCTGGTGAATGGACTCAGCGATCAGGTGCAATTTAGAGATGGCCTGGTATACTGTAGGGGCGTTGTCAGGTATGTAAATGCAACAGCTGGATCCAATCAATTTACATACCCCACCACGGTCCGCAAGAATGATATCTAAAACCATTCTGTTCTGTAATGTCATAAGGCGGTCCGCCTGAAGCTCGGCTGTGAGGTTACTCAGTGCCCCCACAGTTTCATCTATCGTTGCCTCAACAACTCGAACAAGATGCCTTATGTTTCTGCTATTGGCCATAGGGCCCCAGAATGGGAGGAACCCTTTGAAAAAGTCGCCTCCCTCTTGTCCTGCTGTATCTTCTGGATCGATGACGCCTATCCTGTACCTATTTCTGTGATGTCCTGAAGGGGCGGTATATGTCGGAGGAGGAGAAAAGCCACGTAACATGACCCTGAGAAATTAGTTGGTAACCATGTATAGGCCCTGTAATGACAAACGAAATATGTTCCCTGAGATGCCACTAACGGTGGAGAAGTCTGGGATGGATAGGTATATGTATGTGCACAAGAGCTCTTTCCCAATTGGGCCTTAGCATTCTGACCATTTCCTTGGAGACACAGGTGGCCTCGGTGGGGTACAGTCCATATGGGCGGGGATCTTTTTCGCCTGGCCCTATCTGTAAGGCTAGTAACGTAACGGGTCACATTCCAGCCAATGTATGCCCGTCGTTCGTCAGCGGGGAACTCATTAATTTTACTATGATGCTTAGACATAGCCACCATTCCCTTCGCCAGAGGGTCATGACTAACGTCAACCCCACCCCCATATGGACCAACAGGGTGCCGGGGTTGGTTCTCGTAAGCATTAGAGAACATAGATGTAAAAGCCCAAGCGGACCCCTTCAGGGAAAAAGGGAAAACTAAAATATGGCATCCCTTTATCCGTAGTATGGGGCAAGAGTCCACAAACCCAACAATTGGTGGTGTTGACTACCAATTGATGTTGGTGCAACAATTGAATGAATGAATTATTAAAATATTCCATTCTCCTACTTTGCTCATGTTCTGGTAATGTATGTAACTGGTGCGGGGAGGCAGTGGTGCGAAAAGGCACGGAATGGGAGGTAGGTGTAGCTGTCTGCTGCATAGTATAAGTAACCCAACCCACACAAGCTAATATAATACATAAAAAGATTAAAATACACAATGTTATACCACATCTATTATATAATAATTAGCAATATTTCTTCTTCATTTTATACTTCTTATCATTTTCCTTTAGTATAGCAGAATCCATCCTCTAAATGTTGCTCGTGGCAGTCTTCCTTCTTCACTCAGCTGTGATTATCAGCCGTCCTATGACACTGCAAGTCCCGCAGGCCTATTAACACTACTCGGGTCACAAACTAAGACCCTTACCATGACCCTGCAACCTAATTGGATGGTCAGTGTCGCTGAAAAGTGCAATCAAAAGAAAAAAATTCTCAATTGTCTCTAGCCACTCTAGGCCTCAAATTGTATCTTGTCTTATTTGGCACAGTCTGGTCTTGAAAAAGTGTCTTGGATTGGTTGTGTTCAACCTGAGATGTGGTGGTACAGCTTCCTGCAAAACGTCATCATCCTCTTTCTCAGATCGAGTCCAATATAGGCGTGCATTGCTAAAAGGTACGAATCGGGGGACCCTTTCACCTTCAAAATCGCCAATACCTTCACGGACCCACTGGTCATAAGGCAAAGGCAAGGGTACCTTCTTACAATGCACACCGTGGATCCAATTTTTCTTTCCAACCACCTTCACAGCTGTGCGTGTTGTCAACCATACTTGACGGGGCTCTCTCCAGCGAGGTTCCAAATTCTTTGATCTCTGGAAGTTCTTCACGCACACCCAACCACCGGGTTGTATGGTATGGCCAGGATCTGTGGAAGCCTGAGGCAAGGCGTCTTGTACCTGTTGGTGAAGGACACGCAATTTAGTGGTGAGGTCATGCAAATAATCAATCAACAACGGATGCTCAATCTCGGAATACTTCTTTGGCCTTGGGACTCCCCAGACATTTGCTGGACATCCAAACACAACCTCGTAGAACTGAGTCCCATACGGGAATGGACAGTTGTTCGAGTAGACAAAAGAGCCAAGGGTAAAGCATCGGGCCAGGCAAGACCCGTGCTGGCCTGTATCTTCGCAAGCTTGAGCTTAAGAGTACCATTATAGCATTCCACCAAACCTGCTGACTGAGGGTGGTTTGACGCATGAAATTTCTGTCTGACACCGAGACCTGCACACACTTTCTGCATTATCTGACCCACAAATTCGCTTCCGTTGTCACTCCAAACAATTCGAGGTAAACCAAAGCTCGGGAAAAACTCCTTCAAAAGGACTTTAGCCGTAGACAGAGCAGTATTATCCTTTAGGGGGTGGGCCTCTATCCATCTAGAAAAGGCACACACCACCACAAGGACATACTTCAGATTGTTACATCGCTCCATGTGAATGTAATCTATTTGCAACACCTCAAAAGTGTACATTGGAGGAGCAAAATGGCCTGCTGGGGTTGGTGTTCCCTTCCCTGGATTGTGCATCAAGCAAACAATACAGTGCTTAACCAGATTATCTGCGCATTTAGGGATCCCCACATTCTGCCATACAGGGGCCAGAAGTTTGCATATCCCTTTAGCACTAATGTGGGCTGGACCATGTGCCATGGTAACTACTGGAAGCACATAGGCGTCTGGTAAAAGCCAGCGTTGATGTTCCGACAATTCTGTCCAACACCCTGTCGCGTCCAACATTCCTGTACCCTCTCTCCACTTACTCAGTTCTTTCTCTGTATCCTCTCCCTGGATCATTTTTACACTTTCTATTGTGTCCTCACACATCCCTCCTTGTTTGACCCATCTAGCAGGGCCCACAACATACATGCGGCTTGTAACGTCTCTGGCTGTCTCTTTCGCTATCTGATCCGCAAAAGCATTTCCTCGACCCACATCATCAGTAATCCTCTTATGCGCACTGCATTTAACAATTGCTATCTGAGTGGGCAAGGTAAGTGATTCGAGAAGGTCATTTACCAACTGGCCGTGCTGTATTTTAGTGCCGTGGGAGGTGAAAAACCCTCTTTCCTTCCACAGACTGCCAAAACAGTGGGCCACTCCAAATGCATACTGGCTATCATTGTACACATTCACTCTTTTTCCTTCAGCCAATACACAAGCTCTAGTCAGAGCTATCAATTCAGCTGCCTGGGCTGAATTATGCCTAATGCGTGCTGTTTCCACAATTGTGTACAAAGTAGTGACTGCATAGGCCGAAGTCGTCTCACCATTTGGGAGCTTGAAACAGGAACCATCCACCCATATGATCCCATCTGGGTCCAGGAGTGGAGTGTCCTTTAGATCGACTCTACCTTTTGTCTCCTCCTCTGTACGGAGGAAACAATCATGCTGTTCCTGAGTACCTGTGTCTACTGGGATCGGTAACATCGTGGCTGGGTTTAGGGTATTGCATCGTTTGATATGTACGTGGCTGGCCAAGAGCGTCAGCTTGTACCCTGACAAGCGGGCACTCCTAAGGTGCTGAGTCTTTGTTCTATTTAGAGGGTATCTACTGCATGTGGTACCATGACAATAAGAGTATTATCGAATACCAATCCAGCAGACTGGCGAATGGAAACTGCTGCTGTGGCTTTCAGACAACTAGGTAACGCCTTGGACACTGGGTCTAATGTGGCCGAAAAATAGGCACATGGGCGCTGCTTGTCTCCAAATTGTTGCGTTAAAACTGACAATGCGCAACCTTCTCTCTCGTGAACGTAGAGTGTGAAAGACTTACTGTAATCAGGAGTACCTAACACAGGAGCAGAGCATAAAGAAGTACGTAAGTCAGTGAAACTTTTCTGACATTCCGCAGTCAAAGGGAGAGGTTGGGGTGTATCTTTGAGAGTGAGTGCCAACAGAGGTTTCGCTAGCAAAGAAAAATTTGGAATCCACTGCCTACAATAAGAGGTAATGCCCAAAAAGGCACGCACCTCCTTTTGTGTACATGGTACATACATTTGAGCAATTGCTAGGATACGTTCTAGGGTCAATCGCCGTCCCTCCTTCGACAAGAGATGACCTAAGTAGGTAACCTCTTGGCGACAATATTGCAATTTAGAGGGTGAAACCTTGTGATGAAGGTCAGACAAGTGACGTAACAGTGAAATAGTAACCTGTTTACAAATGTCCTCAGAATCAGCAGCAACCAACAGATCATCTACGTATTGAATAAGGGTGGCACCTAGGGGCAAAGTGAAAGCATCGAGCTGAGTTTTCAGAGCTTGACTATAAATGGAGGGATTCTCACAATAGCCTTGAGGAGCACGCTTAAACCGGAAGCTTCGGCCTCCTAAAGAGAAGCCGAAAATATCCCTACTTTCCTCAGCAATGGGAATGCTGAAGAAAGCATTCTTGAGGTCAATAACAGAAAACCAAGCAGCCGAAGCAGGTATCATTGTCAATAGGGCAGTGATATCTGGGACGACGGGGAATTGGAGTACAACAATCTTGTTGACCTCCCGGAGGTCAATCACAAAACGATAAACGGGTGGCTGAGAAGAGTCAGTACGTTTAAGAACAGGTAAAACAGGGCTATTGCATACATTTCCCCTTGTCTCCTCAACCACGTCTTTCTGAACCAAATCATAAATAATAGCCAAGAGAGCTCTTTCACCGTCACTGGAAATCTTATACTGGGGAATGCGAGGTAACTTAACATTGGATTTGAGAGTGACGATGTAGGGCGGAATCTGCAGGAGACCTACATCATTGGGGCCTGTAGCCCAGAGGGTGGCAGGAAGAGAGGGCAATTCAGGGGGGAGTTGGTCTTTAGACAAATACGCCGGAGAAATCAATTTCTTACCTAAAGTGAGGTGTACACCAGAAGGGGAACAATGCAATGTTGCGTACAGTCTTTTTAATAAGTCCAAACCTAACAGATTTTCACCACAACCAGTTGTTAAAATAAGCGGAGCCTCCAAATCATAAGGACCTATTGAGATGGGCAGAGGACAAGAAACTGGGTTATGAACTGGGCGCCAGAAAATCCTACAGAAACATTTGTTAAGCCAGACAAAGGTGCCCCAGGGAGTTTAGAGTGGATGATAGAACTCTTCGTTGCGCCAGTGTCCAAGCTCTGAAACACCTAGTGCAATGACTTCAATATAAGGCCCATTTTGGTCCACTGGAACTGATATGACTCCCTCACTTTGTCTATGGCTGTCCTAGCTAGTATGAAAACCTTGACTCTCATCCTCGGTATAATCATCATTGTAATAATGGGCAGACTGAGCATTCTGCTGATCAAAATAATTCATGGAGTTTTGAGGGGGAAAGGAACGCTGGTCTTGATATGATGTACCTCGCCCCCTACCCCTGGGTGTTGACTGGTAGCCACCTCGGCCTCGCGGCCCAGGCATACCACCAGCACGCTGCAACAAAACCGGGCAACTATTCTTGAAGTGACCTTCCTCCTTACAATAAGCGCATTGATTTGGACCCAATGGGGGCCGGGGAACAAAGGGCTCAGGTTTTTGTAACAGCTTCTGGAATTGGGGATGCGGCTGGAACTGGCGCTGAGCAGGACGAGGGGGATAAGCCTGTTGCAAAAGAACTTTCGTTTTTAATTCCTTAGTTTTTTTTATCAAGTTTGTCCTTTTCCTCTTTATCCCTATTTTCATAATACTGAGCAGTAGCCAATATCTGCGCAGAAGAAGAAACGGCCCATGAACTTTCGAAATCCTTCAGTTTATTAGAAAGTTCGGGGAGCAAATTAAACACAAATTTATCTACAAACAATCGTTGGCCACCTTCCGTGCTCATATCCTGACCACTGTGATCAAGAAACGTCTCCTCAAATCGAGTAAAAAAGTCGGAAACGCTTTCATATTTCTTTTGCTTACAGGCAGCTAACTTATCCCAATTAACTCACAGAGGGGGCATCATAGTTTTCATCAAAGCAATGATCCTAGCGGGAAGGTCTGCAATTAAAGCATCAGGTTTAGCACCACCCACTTGGAGTCCATCTGCGGCAAGGATAGCAGCCCAATCACCCCCAATTCTTGAGCATGGTCTTCTTTCCGAATCCTAGCCCATAATGGTTGTGGGACCACATTTCCCATCAACATGTCTATATCGACTAAATTCATAATGCATGCATCAACAGTCTGGGACAGCTCTTTGTAATAACCAGCAGGATTTTTACGGGGGTCTGGTAAGGATTGTTTGAGGGCCAGAACCCCAGATCTTTTCCAAGGAACATGTAACCATACACGTTGAAAGTGAGCGGGTATACCAAGATTATTGCCCTGGGGTGCAACCGCTTCTCTCCACACCGGGGGAACGTCTCTCATAGGATAGTGTTTCAGTTTCCTTTTGACAGAAAGATCGGGTTCAGACAGAGACCGGTAGGTAAACATTGTTCTAAAGGTGATAAGTGTTCTTACAGCATCCTCAACCTCAGCACCCACAATTATCCCTTTGTTAAAGTCAGCCTGAACAACTAGCAGACCCTGGGGAGCTAATCCTAATCCCATGTCCTCCCACTCTTGTCCAAGAATGACACACATAATATTAAAAACATGTCTTTGCGTTGGCGCATCCCACTGCTGGAAAGTGTCCATGATATCTTGTATACCATACTGGGGACCATTCATGATCCACTTGCGAGCAAGGAGATCTAACGCATCTCGCTCTTCGGGACCTGGGAGCTGACTTTGGGTCTGCCTACGAGGAAGAACAGGAGTCATGTTGAACGACCCAAAGAAAGGGGACAAAAAGCCATGAAACGGTGTCAACCATCCGCTTACGAACTGAGGGGGAATTCGACATCAGGACAGGGGACAAGGTATTAGGCGGGGCAGAAGAGGGGGTAGAAGAGGGGGTGACAGGAATAAAGGGAGTCTGAGGCAAAGGAGGTGGCGGGATTGGCATTACCGGAAGGGGCAGTGGCAGAGGTGCAGGGACAGGCTGGGGAACAACAAGTGGCTGAGCGGGTGGCAATAGTAGGGGTGCATTAGCACCCTGTGCATAGGGCGGGAGTAATCTCAACAGGTGGGACATTAAAGGATCCTTTTCGGGGTCAACATCTTTGCCTGCAGGGGAAGTTGGCAACACCGGATAACACTTATCTATCGCCATACGATGTTGTCTATCTGAGACCTCAATCGCATAATCAGTCTCATTGTCTTTGAACTGCTGGGCAGCCTGTATAACAGTCATGCCCTTCTCCTTCCTATCTCTTCTCATTTGTTTAATTTCATCCTGTTTGGCTTCCTTGCGCCAAAGGCTTTTCTCTTAAACAATGTAGCTTCCAAATTATCAAATATATCAGGCTCAAAACTTCCATTCTGTGGCCACTGCTAAACACCATCTTTTCTCGTATAACGGACCCACACTTCATTAAAGGTGATGGGGCCTACACCATGTTTAGAATAAAGCTCATAGGTGGGAGTTCCAGCTGGAGGAATTGGACAAGAGTCCTCCAGTCGGGAATCCCTATCACAACAACAACAACACCATTTTCTAAACTTACTGAAACCAGGCATTGTTATTTCACTGGCTCCTTTACAAACATCAAGGGGTTAATCAATCAACACAGCACAAATGTACTCACCCCTCGGCTTCGGCTTTTGCAAGAGCCGAATCAAAAATCAAAAACAAAGAAGTGGGAGCTACCCACTATTACTTAACCAAATGTTCTCTTACGCCAACAGAGGTCCGTCTAACGTCTCGCAATACCAGTCATCACCAAAGGGACCAAGGCAGGGCGGCAGTCAGAGCAGCAGTCACCAGCAGCCGTTGGAAAGGAGAAGCCGCGCTGCAAAGACCTTCGGTCCACTTTCGACATGCAGGGGTCAATCATGTGGTGCGCTTCCTCCAGAATTTCCTTGCGGGGCTCCTCACGACCCTCGGGCTCGACCGCTACCTCTGAAGCCACCCCACGTTTGGCTGCCAGTTGAAGAACCGGGTCTATAAGGGCCTGGCGGCGCAGGGCACGCCTGAAATCTCCGAGTTCACCTGCCTTGTTGTACAGAGACACGGAATACTCTGTTAGCATAGAAAACCAAATTTATTGGCTGCAGCTATGCACAGTTGTCCCAGAAGTACACCAATAGTAGGTTCTCAGGAGACTGCCCCTTCACTTCGTGGCTCACAGTCTTTTATAACCATATACACCCACAGAAAAATACTCCCCACGCACCAAATATTAGCCAAAAGGAAAACATTCAAAACAAGACACCATGTGACCAGAACGTCCCCCTTGAGTCGTGTTCTTGCCCAACCCCATAAGTCAACCAATGGCAGCACCTATAGGTCAATCAGTAATGGCAGAACGTGTTTGTGTGCTTCAAAGGACAACTTGAGAAATAGGATAATGCAGGGAAAGAATACTGAAGGCCAACAGATAAGATAGGGCAGGGAAAGAATACTGAAGGCCAACAGATAGTTGGGACAAGGATTAGTCAGTCTAGACAAGGATTAGTTAGTTTGGATAGTTCCTGGAATTGGCTTCACAACAAGGAAGGGGGGGTTATTTGACACGTAGCAGTACAAAGGGCAAAAACACTTGGTTTGCCAAGCTGCCCGAGTGAGGGCAACACAAAATGGCGACGGAATACAAAATGGAGTCGAAACTGAATTACCTCAGTCAGTGCATTGTGATTTCACTGATCTGTGTTGTTACTGAATGATATGCTTCAATCAGTCTTTCAGGTTGCTCCCTTCTCGGCCTGATAAAACCCCCCTCCTAAGGTGTAATTGGCCTCTCTACCCGTTAGGGGTCAAAACGTCAACATTTCCTTCCATACCTACCTGGACTAGGTTTACAATTCACATCTAGATAACACAAAAGTGGTATGCTGTATCTATTAACTGTGGATAAATACATCGCAGAAATCCTCAGGTTCTAATTGAACTGTTTGTATACACTCTGATTGGTCTGAGCGCCGTGGTTTAGCGCTCAGACAGGGAATGGGAGCCTGGGCATGTTCTCGACCCAGGCTGTAATGCAATCTGGGTGGACAACATGCAAAGTGCACATGACATTTTAGCCGACCCAGACGACCGACCAATATGTCATGCGCACTTAGGAAATGCCTACCACTCCCTCAGCCTCTAAACGGCCCAGCCCGTCCCACCCCCAACCTACTGAGCCAGTAGTTTAAATACAATGATGATAATGTTAAGTTATTATAATTTTGTTTTTATGTTTTTAATTGCTTACTTGGTGGGGTAGGGGGGCGACGCTCCTCCGCCACATATTCCTTAGTGAATTTGGCGAAAAGTCTCACCGCGATGATGCTTTTGCACCAGCGAAATTTTTAATGTTCCTCCCAATTTTTTCGCCGTGTTCATTCATTCTCTGGGGGTAATGTAGCTTTACCAGTTTCACTTGCTTGTGTGATAGCTTTATTCCTGTGTTTTCTTTACTTTCGTTTTTGCGTTACAACTGTTTATAAAATCTCAAAGTGTCCTATTTATTTGCCTCGACGGGCAATGTTCTTACAAACTACAACCTTCTTGAGACCACCAGGTGCCCCTCAGTTCATAAGATTGGCTTTATTTAAATTGTGATTCATAGCCACTACAAACTTGCCAGTACAAAGTCAGTGAATGTGTGGTACATGTCTACAATGGCAGTGTAGAAATTAAGAAATTAAACTTGTAAACACTTTTAATGTATCAGCCTACAACTATCGCATTTGCCTACACCCATTAAGAATATGTTTGCATGCCTTGCGGTTTAGTGTTTGATGAGCTGTTGTACTTGTTCGACAAGATGTTCACAAAATTGAAAAGTTAGCTCACTTTCCTCCAGCTCCTTGCCAGAGCTTTGTGAGGCCGGGCCATGTGTTACTCGTTCAGCATTGTAGCGCTTCACAATGGCAACTAGTGAGTTTGAGTTGATAGGAGTTATGATGAATGAAATCCAAGATGTATATATATCTAAAGATTTATTGCCTTTATTAGTAAACAGTTTTAGGTCGCATAATCTATACAAAACCATACTTAATATTTCCCACCACTCGGTGTATTTGGCCTGCTTTTGCATGTTTTTTTGCTTATGCATGTTCTCTATGAATGCCGTTGACTTTGTTATATTGTTAGTTGTCCCCTGTTATTATTTTTCTAATCCCTGTTATAGCATTACCGAGCAACAGGCAGGCCAGTAATTGCTGGTGCGAGAAATTAAATGAGAGAACTATTGGCTTTGCCAATCTCTTTTAGCCATGTTGTAAAGCTGCGTGGCTGCTGTTCAGCCTGGCTAAAATGTAGTGGTGTAGAGGAGAGTGGAACATAGTGGTGTAGAGTGGAGTGGCATAGAGTGACTTAGAGTGGAGGGGCATAGACTGGAATGACATAGAGTAGAGGGGCATAGAGTGAAGTGGAATGTTATAGAGTGGCATTGTGTAGAGTGGAGTGGCGTAGAGCAGAGTGCAGTGGAGTGGCGTGGAGCAGAGTGGGGTGGCGTAGAGCAGAGTGGAGTGGCGTAGAGCAGCGTGGAGTGGCGTAGAGCAGCGTGGAGTGGCGTAGAGCAGCGTGGAGTGGCGTAGAGCAGAATGGAGTGGCGTAGAGCAGAGTGGAGTGGTGTAGCGTGGCATTGTGTGAAGTGGAGTGGCGTAGAGCAAAGTGGAGTGGCGTAGAGTGAAGTGGTACAGCGTGCCATTGTGTGAGTGGAGTGGCGTAGATTAGAGCTGAGTGGAGTGACGTAGAGCAGGTCTGGGTGGCGTGGAGCAGAGTGGGGTGGCGTGGAGCAGAGTGGGGTGGCGTGGAGCAGAGTGGGGTGGCGAGGAGCAAAGTGGGGTGGCGGGAGCAGAGTGGGGTGGTGTGGAGCAGAGTGGGGTGGCGTGGAGCAGAGTGGAGTGGCATATAGAGCAGAGAGGGGTGGTGTAGAGCAGAGTGGAGTGGTGTAGAGCGGCGTAGCATGGCAATGTGTGGAGTGGAGTAGCATAGGGTAGAGTGACGTACAGTAAAATGGCGTAGAGTGGTGCAGAGTGAAGTAGAATAAAGGACACTTTGGCCTCTTGAGAGGTGCATTACATCACAGTAACATTTTTATCTGTGTTATACCATTGTTACATAAAGATAGTTAGGCATGTTGACTGAGGGACATTTAATTCTGAGGCAAGAAGGACAGGGATTTGATGATTTCAAAGAGGGAGCGGAAGATGTTGAGTTAGAGTCACTTTCAAAGAATTGACATGACCGGTTCTACTTGGCTGAAATCGAGTAAGGATGCACTCTGTAGAGTGGCTCAACAAAATGAAAAAAATAGCCCCCAATAGTACCAACAGTGTAAGGACACAAATACTTGCCCGTGCTCTACTGGAGGTACATATGCAAGAAGAGGGAAGTGGCCACCGGATATATGATCGGCAGGAAGCAAGCAATCGAGAATGGCTTTGAACCATCCAATGGTAAGTAATGGGAGGCCTCCAAGCTCACTGAGTAAACAACATCTCTCTAAGAGACATCGCATGCGCTGTCTAACTGAGACCTAAAAATAGTGCAATGAAAAAAGTATACATTAAAAAATGAAAACAAACAAGCTGGTTGATGCTAATTGTAAGTTTTATCACTGTCTATTGAATTATTCGGGAAACAGAAGCTTATTGCACTCTCCTAACTTTTCACTGTGTCATGTACCGATATTTTAAGAACATTATTTGTTTAAAAAATAATTAAAAGAAAAATGTCAGCACCTTAATTATGCAGATTTACCCGGTCAAGCCTCTGGTTCTAATCAGATCTATGCTGGTCAGTGTTTCGATCATCTATTGGTGCTGAGATTTTCATTAGGAACAAAGGAAGTAACTTCTTCTGGAGTCAAACGCCACACCACTGCAGTTTCTCAAGGAGATAAAAGTAATACTTTGGATGGACAAAAAGTTTCGTTTGTCCCGAGCATCCGCTTGGGATACTCATTCAGTCAGTGGAAACGAATCTTACCTAATGTGTAATTTTGTCAATGTTAGAATAGAATTAAGCTGGCCAACAGCAGTCAAGTACATGTGGATTTTGTTATTCCTTGGTTGTTTCTTAAGAGTAGATTGTATACTAGTTGAATTCATTTCTGGAGATGTGCAAAGTGTAAAGTTTTCTTTATGTACCTTTACATATAATTGAATCCGAGAATTGATGGTGCAAACCTTCGTGCAGCATGTGTTTTCCTTCTGATTTGCCTTCAGGCTTTATGTGATACAGAGTAAAATCAATCAATCAATCAATCAATCAATCAATCAAAACAACTTTATTCGGTTTTACGAAAAGAAAACCACAAAAGTCAAATCAAAAGTTGCTCTTGTTGAGGTCTGTATTGAAACAAACATGCAAAAGTAGATGCCTATTCACTCTTAACGCTGTGTCTTGCTGTCCCTGGTATAGGGAATATTTCTGAACAACTGTGCTCCTTGTGTAGCTATTCTGTAAGCCCTTTGTCCATGGTATCCTCATTTGGAAATGAGACTTTTGCATGGCCATCCTCAATAATGCTTTCACTGAAAGGTCCACTTCATGAAATCCAACATCAGGCACATATAGGTGTCTGTCTGCTCTACAGTAGAAATCTGGTTCCTCTACTTAAAAACGCATAGGCAGAACAAATTAAAAAGAAGATGTAACGCTACTCTGGCCAGTTTTTTCTTGCTCGTGTATAATCAGCATGTAATAGTGGTTGTGGAGGACACCTACAGAAAACGAAAGAACTGGTTGTATTGACTTTTCAAGCGAAGGGCAATTGAGCTGAACTGAGGAATATTCTCGCAAGACTTCTAAGGATTTCCTAATGATACATTTTTATATGTATATGATGTGTTATTGTTATTCTGTATGTCCTAGTAATCTCACGAAGAGTTGCTCTGAGAAATGGTCTAAATGAGGAGTATCTCCTGTTCTTCTTTCTGCATGAAACTCTATTAAAAACGTTTATTTTTGTCTTAAATACAAGCTATTGTGGCATATATGTTTCCAGTGTGAAAGTGTTGTTATAGTGTACCCTATTCTTATGAAGAGACACTCAGTTCTACAACACGGTCGCTTTCTGTTTTCTAGAACCAGTTGACAACGTGATTCTGTTTCTGCTGGGGCTACTCACCAGTACCCTTTATATTTTGGTCCCAGAACTTGTTATCAGCAAGTAGAGAAACATTTTCATACCACTCTCTGCCCCTTGACTATTTGCGGCAACTCTAGAATTTAATAGATGCCTCTTCTCTAAGTCTGGTCTTTGAGGCATATAAGTACCCTTTTTCATAAAAAAGAAGTGAAATGATGTGATATTCTGACCTGAACGAGGTAGTAGCATATCTTTCAGGTAAGTAACGTATTGTCCTTATCTTTCACGTGCTAACGTATTGTGTTGTCAACCAATAGTCAAGTCTGGACCAAGAGTTATGTGTCAGAGAGGTGCAAGTTCCATCTTTTACCTGGGGATGTCTCAATCTCCATACATCTATCAAGGACCACTCCTTCATACCCTCCCTCAGAGATTTAGCCGAACGTTTACCGTACTTGTCATTGCCTGACGATCTATCAAGGGTCGGGTCCAGGCAAGTATTAAAGTCCCCTCCCCATAGAACAGCTGTCGGGCGTAAGTCACTCAGTTTGGCCTAGATATTCTCTTAAAAAAGCGGGTCATCTACATTCGGACCATATACCGCGATAATTGTAAGAGCTGTGCCACCAAAGTTAGCCTGTAAAATACCAAATCTGCTCTGATCATCTTTGATCGTATTAATGAGTGTGAAAGGGGTATTACTTTTAACCAGTATCATCACTCCTCGAACATATTTAGAGTAGGAGGATGCTATTGCAAATGTCGCCCATCTATGTCCAATCCTGCTCTTCCTGTGTTCTGTAAGATGCGTTTCTTATAGACAGGCCACATCTACTTTGTGCCTGTCCAGGTAAGCCAGTTCTTTACGTATTTTCTGCGGATTTTGCAAACCTCTAACATTTCAGGTCATAAAGGTCATTGTACAAACGTGTCTCAGGGTTGACACCATATATTAAAATAAAAGAAAAAAATCGCCCCTGGCGATTATGCCAACCTGCAAGTACACAAAATAAACTGTCTATACTTTTGTCGCTGCCAAGTGATTTTCCCATTTTATACCCTACCACCAACCCCCTCCTACTTCGCTGCCCTCTATTCAGCGAAGACATTCCCTTGTAAATGAAACCTATCCCCATCTCCCCAACTCACACATCAACCAAAGAAAATACCCAAAAATGTAAACAGGCGTGGTGCACACTGGTGGGCGGGAGCAGCCGAGACCTAACCCCTCATGAGATCCCTCGAAAAAAGGGGGGTGCCACTTATCAACACATCAGTGCGCTATCAGTGAACAATAAACTATATTACATTAAACAGTTCCAATGCTATAACCAAACTGGCTGAATGAAAAGTATCCATCAATTCCACAGCATATGGGTAAAGCTTTAGTGGAGTATCGTATAAGTCCAATCTACTTATCTGGATGACATATACATGGTGCAGTCTCAGTCCAGCAAGGTTGCGCCAGTTTGGCCTCTTTATGCGTCGCCGCATTGTCATGTTATTCTCAGGGCGCAATCAAATACCTGCAGACAGTCCAGGGCCCCAGCCAAAGGCCGCAGTCGAACAGTGGAGTCCCGAACTTTCCAGTGGGTTTTTAATCATCTGCTACCGATGCACACCATATCATTCCACATCAAACATAGTTTCACGGTCAAGCAATCTGTCCCTCAGCGATCTTCTTCTTGCTCCTTGGGGTTTACTCAGTTGTAGATACTTCATTGCGTCTTTGGGTTCATTGAATATCTTTGTCGATCCTTCGTCTGTGATTTTGAGTCTGGCCGGATATAGCATTGCATAGGCAATTTGTAGTTCGCGAAGTTTCTGTTTTGCCGGACCAAATTTCTCCCTCTCCTCTTGGACAGTTTGTGTGAAGTCAGGATATAGTGCTATTTCCATGCCTTCATGTCGCAGAGTGCCCAATTCCCGGGCCTTGGGGGGCGCGGCGTCTCTATCCCTGTAGTTTAGTAACTTGGCAATGATGGGCTGCGGTCTGGTGCCCAGCGGAGGCTTAGGGGCCAGGGATCTGTGCGCTCTTTCGATTATAAAGACGTCGGAGAATGTGTCTCTGGCCAGTAGCGTTATTAAAAGTTGTTCCATGTATTTCTCCATAGGGCCAGTTTTTGTTGTTTCTGCTATGCCCATTAAGCGGATGTTACTTCTTCTCGATCTAGCTTCTAAATCTTCAGCCTTGGCTGCTAGTGTCCCCAGCTGCTTCTCCATCTTGGTCTGTTTGGTGGCTGCTTGATTATTTGTGTCTTCTACGTCTGAGTTTCTCCGCTTGGCCATGTCTATCCTCTCCGTATGGCGATCTAGTCTCTCCGACATTCGATCCACTCTGTATGTTAGTGAATGGGTTTTACCGTCGATATTTGCCAGTGCAGTCTGTATGGAAACGAACATTGACTGGACATCGTCAGTCGAGACGCCAGTAGTAGATGTCGCCGCAGCCGGAGGTGTCTGCCGGTCGTCCATGGGTGGGTCTGGCGGTCTTTTGGTTTGATCAAAGGTTATTTTTTGCTGATTCTTGTCAGGTTTCCCCATGTCGATTGTAGAAGATGTGTCAAACGTGGGTATGTTATCGGTCCTAAATTTCACTTTCCTGGGCGTCGGTCAGCGTGTCCAGCAGCCTGAACGCCCGTAGATTATTCCCAGCCTATGACCATAAGTGGCCTGAGCACGGCCACAACGGAATCTTAGAGCGTTCACTTATGAGTGTTTCCCAACGTCACTGTAGCCAAAACACAAGAGTGATGCAGCGATACTCTGAGCTGTGCAACCTTCAATACTCTTCAGGTGTTCCAAACTGTGCCACTGAGCATGGGCTACCCACGTGTGAGGGTCTCGTGCCTTGTCTCCAAAAATTCCAAATCTCATACGCAGCTGCGACTAAAAATAGTACCTCAAGCATTAGCTATGCCCCACAGAGTGATCAAGTCCTCCTGTGCCGCTCTGGTTTGCGAGTGGGTCTAGGTTAATTTTCAGGACCTCTCCGTGTCATCGAGATCCTGCAATAAGTGGCGGGGGCTCTGGTAGTCCTCTCCTCCCAGAGTCAGCAGGGCCCGAGCTCGCCCCCAGGCATCCGACCTCTTCCAACTCAGCAACAGCGCGGCCCCTCTAACTCCTCCCCGCTTGACTTGGGGCCCACCACAGGGGTATGTTTCGGTATAAGGGCACAGCACCTTCCCTGCTTCTCCGTGTTGGTCGGGTGGCACAGCACTCTACTGTGTGCTGTGAGAGCCACATCCAGAGCCTCAGTTTTGGCTTGCGGCATATAATGTGCGTAATATACTGTTGCTTGGCCCTCAGGAATGGTGTCTGTAACACGCTACCCAGGGCAGGCCACGTGTGCCTCTCCTTAATATAAGACTCTCCGCTAGCAGATTAGATACAGTCCGGTACCAATCCTTTCGCTAGGCGTGATTTCATGTTCGAGGCATGTGGGCTGCTGAATTCATATCTATAGCATAGATCGCCGCCTAGTGTTGGGTCCGGATGATTGCACATTGTTGTCCTGGAAGAGTCTTCGAAGTATCACGAGATAGGTGGCTCCTCCCCTGGACTACAGTGCGCATGGGCATCGACTCCATCCCCAGTTTGTTTTTTTCCGCCATTGGATTCGGATGTACTTTCGTTCTCTCAGTTCGGAATTGACATAATTCAAGGCCTTTTTCTCTCTTTATCGCCGGTATTGTTCGCGTTCGGTGCCCGGTTCTGTTCGGACTCACCTTCCGAGTTCAACATCCAGGGAGTCGCGTAACTCTTTGGAGCTCGAGGCCCAGTCGACACTGCAAGACTCTCGACGACGCGACATGGAACTGAGCCCGTTCAAGAAGTGTCCCGTGTGCGGATCGAAGTACCCGCACATCGACGTCCACCCGGTGTGCAACAAGTGCCTGTCGCCGGACCACGATGAAGCCAACTGTATGGCTTGTTCCAGGTTTCGTTCGAAGAAAACGATTCGGCTTCGGCGCGTGGCGCGCATGGAGGCCCAGCAGTCGGCCCCGGCACCGGTGGACATCTTTGACAGCGACGAAGCAGACGAACACGACGTTCACCTGCAGATTTCGCCTCCAGCGGAAGAAGTCGAATACGACCCTCAAGTGGATGTCGAAGACCTACCCGTAGCAGACGTCGTCGACGAGGTAGGAGACGACGATGAGGCCTATGGGGCCATGGAAGATAGCTCAGAGGACGAGCTATGCCCCGTTCGAACACTTACAAAGGCTCAGGTCGAGGGATCGCCTATCGGCCTTACCCAAGACCTTCTACCTAAATCCACGGCCCCGCCTCCCGGCCCGGCTACGGGCACTTCGACGGAGCCGCCATTAAAGAAATCGAAACCGAAAGTGAAACCTTCGGTGTCCGAAAAACCTAAAGTGGTTCAGGCGCAATCGAAACCGAAACCTTCTGATCCACCGTCGACACCCTTGTCCTCCGAGGTGTCGGGAGAGCCCAAGCCGAAGAAGCCTGTCGACCCGGCCAAGTCGGTGAAATCTGTCCAGCCGAAGCAGACTAAAGGCGTTGAGCTGAAGCCCCAAAAGGCCGTCCAGACTCCGTCAAGCAAGGGCGTCGAGCCGAAGTCCAGATCGGGCATCGAGCCGAAGCCGAGCAAGGGCGCGGCACCAAAGGCCACAAAGGGTGTCGAGCCGAAGACCTGCAAGGGCATCGAGCCAAAGGTTGGTGCCCCTAAAGCGGTTGCCCAGGAAACCAACACAGGCACGCCTCGGACCGACCAGCCAAAGTCGTCGACGATCGAGTCTTCCAACGTTGCTGGACCGAGGTCGTCGGTAGTGTCGGCGAAACCGTCCGCTTCATTCACGAAGCAGGTCTCGGACTCCCTCAAGCGTATCAGGGACAAGGCCTCGGCGGAAGACCCCAAAACGCCTTCCGCGCCGAAACAGTCATCGACGCCACTCCTCTTCATGTTGCCGCCGAAGGTGGCACCGAAGGCCTTCGCACCACGGGCGGCGCCCGCAGGGAAAACGCACAGTGCTGTGGGGTCGACGCCTGCTCTCCCTGCTGGGGGCTTGACGCATCGACCACCATTACTGGAGGAACAGTCGGAACGTTTCATCGATGCCGACACTGGGAAGCTTACGCTTTACAAGCAAAAAATTACGGCGACGACGCCTTTGGAGTCGTATACCATTCCTTTAAAGCGCAAAAAGCCTGCTTCTGATGCACCAGTCTTGGTCGAACCATTAACTCCTCGGACTCAAAGAATTGCCACGCCCTCGCCAACTTATTCCGATGCCGAGGATGCTGGGGATCAGGATGACGAATACAACTTCCCGACCCACGCTGACCCTGATGCACAACAGGACGCATGGGTGGACACAGGTGACCAGGGTGACCAGGGGGATCAGCAACCCACTCTCGACCCTCAGATATACAATATCAAAACGTCTCCCACTGAGGATTCTGCGGCATTCAATGTCCTGATTGAAAGGGCGGCTAAGAACCACGACGTTGAACTCCATGCTGACCCTGTGGAGGTGGACTTCCTCTTTGACACTTTTTCAGCAGCTGAAAAGACTGTGAAAACTCTCCCAATGCTAAAAGGGGTCCTCAAACATGCTGCGGATATTTTCAAGGAGCCCACACGGGCAAGGGTGGTCAACCCTATAATTGAAAAGAAATACCGACCGGCACCTGGCGATCCCACTTACATCAAGGGCCAGTTGCCATTGGACTCTCTGGTCGTTTCTAATGCCCGCAAAAGGGCGAATTCGCAAACCACTGGTGAAGCTCCTCCCCCGGACAAAGAGTCCAAAGTGCTAGAAGCATCGGGAAAGAGAGTAGCAGCTCAGGCGGCCAATATATGGCGTATCTCTAACACGCAGGCACTCTTGGCACGCTACGACAGGGCACACTACGACACACTAGAGACCCTGTTGCAACATCTCCCAGACCAATATAAGGAGGCTGCGGAGATGCTTATCCAGGAAGGGAAGCTCATCTCCAACGCTTCAATAAAGTGTGCACTGGACGTTGCCGATACTGCAGCCAGGGCAATTAATACCAGTGTGACGTTAAGACGACAGGCATGGCTCAGAATCTCTGGATTTAAGCCTGAGATCCAAACTACCATCCTCAACCAGCCAGTTAACCCTGACAGATTATTTGGTCCTGAGGTGGATACCACCTTGGAAAAAATAAAAAAGGATACCGAGACTGCCAAGTCCATGGGAGCTCTCCAATCCCAACAGTTTCGGGGGAGCACTTTTCGTCGCTCAGGCAATAGGGGTGTTTCCAGAGGCCAGATGTCCCAGCAAACACAATTCAATAAAGGTGGGGCGCAATCCTCTTACCCCAAACAGAATAGAGGAGGTTATCGGGGCAACAACGCCAAGGGCAGAGGCAAGGGCAACAACAACTCCCGTTCCTCTGCCTCCAACAAACAGTGACGCCCTGTCACTGCCCCCCGACCATTCCACGCCTGTCGGGGGAGGCTCCAGCGGTTCCTGCCAGTCTGGAAAACCATCACCACAGACAGGTGGGTCAGGAAACTTATCCAGTACGGCTATTGTTTGGAGCTCACATCCACTCCACCCAACATACCACCAAAACACCGTCCTATGTCCACAGAGCATTTGCACTTATTGCAGCAGGAGGTTCTCGTCATGCTGCAAAAAGGCGCTATAGAGCTCGTGCCAGTGGAGGAGGAAGGCACAGGGGTGTACTCCCTGTACTTCTTAATCCCGAAGAAGGACGGGTCCCTCAGGCCTATTCTAGACCTCAGGCCCCTCAACCAGTACATTCTCTCAGAACACTTCCACATGCTAACGCTGCAACAGGTTCTTCCGCTCCTCAATCAGGGAGACTTCCTCGCAACCTTAGACCTCAAGGATGCTTACTTCCCCATTCCACTCCATCCATCACACAAAAAATACCTCAGATTCACCATTCAAAATCGGCATTATCAATTCAAGGTCCTTCCTTTCGGAGTGACCACAGCCCCCAGAGTGTTCACCAAATGTCTAGCGACAGTAGCGGCGCACCTCAGGAGACAACACATCCATGTCTACCCTTATCTGGATGACTGGCTGGTTCAGGCAAAGTCGGCCCAGCAGTGCGCCGCCGACATGTCCCACACCATTCACCTTCTTCACAGTCTGGGGTTCTCCCTGAACTATCCAAAGTCGCACCTTCAGCCAGCCCATGTGCGGCAATATCTAGGTGCAACGATCAATACTCTGGCAGCCACGGCTCAGCCAACTTCAGCGCGGATCAACAACATCCAGTCGCTAATCCAACGGTTCCAACCGCAACACTCGCTTCCTGCGAGAGTGTTCATGCAGTTGATAGGCATGATGGCCTCCTGCATTTTCATAGTCCCACACGCCAGGTTACATATGCGTCCGCTCCAGGAATGCTTAGCGCATCAGTGGAATCAGGCTCAGGGACAGTTGAAAGACCTAGTGTTGGTCACCAGTCGTGCATACAACTCTCTGCCTTGGTGGAATCCACACAACCTTTGCAAGGGCCGACCGTTCCAAGAGCCTGTCCCACAGATCATCCTGACAGCGGACGCGTCTCTCCAAGGATGGGGAGCTCATGTACTCCATTACACAGTGCAGGGACTATGGACAATACAGCAAAAGAAGATGCACATCAACTACCTAGAACTGATGGCAATCTTCATGGCACTGAAAGCATTCAAAGTACATCTGTGCAACAAGGTCGTGTTGATCCGGACGGACAACATGACAGCCATGTACTACATCCAGAAGCAGGGAGGTACACACTCTCCACAGTTGTCTCATCTGGCTCAGAGCATGTGGAAGTGGGCCATTCAAAGGAACATCTTCCTCATGGCGGAACACCTCCCAGGCACGGACAATCAAATGGCGGACCTGCTCAGCAGGTACAGCCACCAGATGCACGAGTGGGAGATACATCCATCAGTACTCCGCCCGTACTTCCAGAAGTGGGGTCATTCACAGATAGACCTGTTCGCCACAAGGGAAAACGCAAAATGCCAAAGCTTTGCCGCCAGGTTCCCTCACCCACAGTCGCAAGGCAATGCGATATGGATGAACTGGTCAGGCAGATTTGCGTACGCTTTTCCCCCAGCACCTCTCATACCGCTGGTGGCAAGAAAGCTAAAGCAACACTCGATGACTCTCATCCTGGTTGCTCCAACGTGGGCACGCCAACCATGGTACACCACGTTTCTGGAACTCTCCGTGGTACCGCATCAAAGGCTACACCTCACGCCCAAGCTTTTGACGCAGAGCCATGGCGACATTCAGCATCCAGATCCGCAACAGCTCAACCTGGCGATCTGGCTCCTGAAGTCTTAGAGTTTGGCTACCTTGACTTGCCTCCTAAATGCATGGATATCATACGGGAGGCAAGAAAGCCCACCACCAGAGCCTGCTATGCAGCAAAATGGAAGCGGTTTGTCATTTACTGTGCTACACACAACATCAACCCGCTAGATGCATCCACTCCCAACATCATCTGCTATTTGTTACATCTTTACAAATGCAATCTAGCATACGCTTCCATCAGGATACACTTATCCGCCATAGCGGCTTATCTCCAGAACAGGCAGCATCTCTCCGTCTTCAGAGTGCCTGCCATTAAAGCCTTCCTAGAAGGCCTGAAGCGGGTCATCCCTCCCAGGACCCCGCCAGCTCCTGTATGGAACCTCAATGTGGTCCTCACCAGGTTGATGGGCCCACCTTTTGAGCCTCTACATTCATGTGAGATTCAGTTCTTAACATGGAAAGTGGCTTTTCTCATTGCCATTACGTCTCTGCGACGTGTTAGTGAGCTACAGGCGCTCACTGTACAAGAGCCATTCATTCAAATTCACTCCAACAGGGTGGTGCTGCGCACTAACCCTAAATTTCTTCCTAAAGTGGTTTCGCAGTTCCATGTCAATCAGACCATTGAACTGCCCGCATTCTTTCAAAACCCAGAAACAGTTGCTGAAAGAATGCTCCACACTCTTGATGTCAAACGAGCCTTGATGTACTACATCGATAGGACCAAAGACTTTAGGAAATCACAACAACTCTTTGTTGCCTTCTCAGCCCAGCACAAAGGCAACCCCATTTCCAAAGCAGGTATAGCCAGGTGGATCGTTAAGTGCATTCAGATTTGCTATCACAAGGCTAAGCGCACTTTAACGGTCCCTCCAAAAGCCCACTCCACCCGAAAGTTGGGGGCCTCTATGGCTTTCCTTGGTAATATCCCTTTGGAAGATATTTGTAGAGCAGCCACATGGTCTACACCACACACATTTACTAAACATTACTGTGTAGATGTGCACTCCAAGCAGCAGGCAGCTGTAGGGCAGGCTGTTCTTAAAACGCTTTTTCAGACTTCTGCAGCTGGCACAGGCGGCCGCCGTTAATGGAGGGACTGCTCTGTATTCTATGCTATAGATATGAATTCAGCAGCCCACATGCCTCGAACTGAATATGCTACTTACCAGTATGCATCTGTTCTTGGCATGTAGGGCTGCTGACATACATATCGCCCGCCCTCCTCCCCGGCGCCTGTAGCGGCTGCAGACTTTTTAACACTTACTCTTAGCATGGCCATCGCTTACACTATTACACTCCATCTTTGCCACAATGGCTAAAAACAATCTGGGGATGGAGTCGATGCCCATGCGCACTGTAGTCCAGGGGAGGAGCCACCTATTTCGTGATACTTCGAAGACTCTTCCAGGACAACAATGTGCAATCATCCGGACCCAACACTAGGCGGCGATCTATGCTATAGATATGAATGTCAGCAGCCCTACATGCCAAGAACAGATGCATACTGGTAAGTAGCATATTCATTTTCTGTCCCGGCCCCAGGTCTCACCTCAGTCTTAGAACGTGCTCTGCATCGCGGCCTTTCTCATCACGCGAGGCTGACGTTTGGTCAAGCGTCACAAGTAGGAGGCCTCACCCGCATTTTGTCAAGCGTCTACCGATCCAGAGCGCCGGACCCCTCGGGAACAGTTCATTCTCGGCGGCGCTGCTTCCTTAACTGGTTAGCTCTACATCTGGCAAGTAAATTGCACTGTTCAGCGCAGGATGTGTCTGATTTATTGGGCACCTTGGAGGAGCTCACTCAAAGCGCCGCCATCTCTCGTCCCGGCAAACTCCGCCCCCTGCCTTGGAGCTTTAAAAGTTTTCTTAACCCAAGTTACGTCCGTTTTAGCCATCGAAGCAGAGCTGAAAAAAAAGTGCTGGCCTATCCAAGGTCTCTAATCAAACTTAAGTCAAATATATTTTAACCAAGAAATATTCATTCCATGGTCACACACAAGGCAGTTTAGGATGACCTCCCTATTAAATGATGGGGATATCCTTAACAGAGTGAACATCCTACATCTAATTCAAGCAATTAGAAACTTCACGGATAGAAGTACACACGATCTGGAAAGAATAGCATTTAAAAACATCAAAGAAATTTTCGACAGAGAAATCACAAAGACAACCTGGTCCTCAGAAGAAATAGTGAGGAGGATCCTGTATGAGGAACCCCAACTAAAAGTATAGGGAATAAAAATGCTACTCTATCAAAGGCCTGCCTACCCGGAACCATTGATCCTAAACAAAAGAGAAAAATGCAAATACAGCTATCTCATCAGCGGGCCTGCAGCCACAATCAGTACTTAAAGGTGCGCACAGTACGGACGCACGACCATCAGAAAAGAATGACCAACACCGAGTAATTAGGTCGGAAGACTGGTCCTGGCTAGCGAGGACAATAAACCGGCAAGAGGAGAGTACTTGACTCAGGATAAAACAACCACCTCCAAGCAATCATCATTTACGAATTTGCTCCTGGAATATAAACGGTCTGGGCAACAAAACATCGGATAAAGACCTTCTGGATTACTTTCAAGGCTTCAATCTCATCCTGCTACAAGAAACTTGGTTAGAAGAACCCATCCATTTCTTTGGCTTCAAAACCCATCATACTCCAGCAGTGAGAGGCTCCAAATTTGGACATCTAAAGGGTGGTCTAACAATTTACTCATCAATAAAAACAATAACAGTGACTGAAGATGTTGACACCTTCACATCTTCCACCGATGCAATTAAAGCACTCAGAGTGAGTATATGGGATGGGAATACTATACAACAAATACTACTCTTTTTTTTTATTTTTATAATCAACTTTATCGATATTTAAGAAAAAACACAAACTCACATTGGCAGCAAAATCAGGCACATCATCTTGATGATAAACGACGACAGAGATGACAAATACTACTCTTAAACCCATTTATACATCCTTGTGACAAAATAAAAGGTGCCAAAATGGTGGAGGCAGAAATGATTAGGCTCCTCTTGGAAGAACCAACTTCAAATCTACTGTTGACAGGTGACTTCAACATGCACGTAATGGGGCCACAGACGAGGGACAAGCTACTCGAGGAACAACACTCCGCCTGGAATATTCCTTGTCCTTGTCAGGAGCTGAGTACCAAGAAGCAACAATCAGCACTCGCTAGGAACTTCGTCAAAGACCTGGAACACCTAAGCATCGTAACACTAAATGAGCCTTTCCCAGGAGATCAGCCCCTGGCTGCAACATTCCACAGCACAATCTCAAGCACGGTAATAGACTACACCTTTGTATCTTTATCATTCTTCATTAGGATAACAGGCTTCCAGGTAGGGACCAAAGATCAAACTCACCACCTGCCATAGGAAATCTCCACAAGAATAATTGGATCACCACTAGACCAACCTGCTGACGACCCCGAGTCTATATATACGAACAATTTCAGGAGAATCAAATTCAAAACTAACCAACTAGATGAACTACTGGCTTCAGCGTAGTCATTATGGGAACAAAGGGAGGAGTCCGACAGAAATGAGATAACGCACTGGGAACAATTCATTAAAACATTAGGAGCAAAGCATGCGGCAAGCGCTCTTCCAGCCTCAATGTTAAACAGGATTTCAGACAATCAAGACAAACACTTTCATATCACCAAAACTCCACATCTCCGTAATCTCAAGAAAGCAATAAACAAAACACTGCGCAGGCTTCGGCGTAGAGGGCATGATCCGAGTTTACAAAGGGAGCTAGCGCAACTCAAAGTGTAAAGAAAAGAATAATCTGGCTGGCAAATAGGGACTCGGACAAAAATCTGTGGGCTAGACTGCTACACGACTCAAAATCAAACAACAGCACAAGATTTTAGCGCGCAATAAACAGCCTAGCCAACCCGAACACTCTTGAGAATCAACTCACACCTAACAGCAGAAGCTTGGCCTCTCATCTGCTTCGTCATTTCAATTCTGATCAGAAGCAGAGCAGACGCTATATTCCTGAGGCAATCCCTCCCAATCACAATGTTACTCCAGGAAATGAGTATCTTTCGTTCACACCTCATCAGATTAAGGACAGGATAGCTAAAGGCAAGCGGGAGGGCGCCTCGGGTCCCAGTAGGATTCCTCCAAGGTTTTTTAAAAAAGACCCGTAATACTGGGCTTCCAAACTGTCACCGCTGTTTGCACAAATCCCAGGAGGAAACACCATCCTGGACTCTTGGAGGGGGTCATTCATATTCCCAATATACAAGAAAGGGGACAAGAACTCAGCAAACGGCTACAGGCTGGTGGCCTTAATCGATATCGAAGAGAAATACTATGCTGGCCTACTTCTGGAAGATCTCATTGCCTGGACAAACGATAAATCAATCATACCCATCATCAAACAGGCTTTTGCAAGGGCATAGGAACAACTACAAACATGCTTGCCCTGTCCCTATTGGTAGATGGGGCGAAATTAGCAAAACACCCTCTATGTGTTTTATTGACTATTCGTCAGCGTTTGACAAAATCAACAAAAGCATACTCTGGCACAAGCTCAAGGAGATAAAAATACCACCTGCTCTCCTAAACCAGTTAATACTCCTCCACACAAATACGTGGGTCCAAGTCAAACTAGGAGATAGTAAGTTTGTGTCCTGGAAAATCCCAACAACCATGGCGCTCAAACAGTAGTGCATCTTGGCGCCAACACTTTTCAACTTGTATATATCTGATCTATCGTCTGAATTGGGCACTTGTAACTTGCATGCGCCAAACATAGGAGGGCTGCTACTCTCCAACTTCCTGTATGCAGATGATATTGTGCTGGTGAGTCAAACCCCAATTGGCTTTAAACATCTATTAGACACAACCAGTAGATATTCAGCAAATAATGGTTTAACCATCACTTACGACAAAACGAAGGTAATGAGGATTCATCCAAGAAAGGAAACCTCCAAGTTCTGCTGGCCCCTGGCTAACTCAACAATTGAAGTAGTTGACCACTACAAATACTTAGGAGTGATAAAAGACAATAAAGGCGCATTCATCTCACAAAAACATGTCATCAAAAGAGGAGGCAACTCTTATCGCGGCAGCAATGAAATCCATCAAACATATAACTATCGACCCAAATCTTACTCCACTTTTTCAAGTCTGGCAAGCTAAGCTTATTCTGGCAATCACTTATGGGAGCGAGTACTTGAGGGGAAGAGATGCGGCCATACTAGACAGCGCTGTCTCAAGAGCGGCCAGAATGATTTTCAATCTACCTAAGTATGTTTCTCCGGCCCAAATAAGGTTGGAATTCGGCCTAAATAGCCAAGAAATAGCCCGCCAAGGAGCTTTTGCCAAGAGCTGGTACAGGATCAAAAGGGCTCAAGCAGGACCACTGAATTCTTACCTATGGAACGAAATACATCGAAAGAGGGACTGTGCAGCCATGAACAATCTGACAGCATCAAGAGAGCGTCTGGGCCTGGAGGAACTTTGGGCAGCCTCAGGGTCTTACAATTGCTTTAAACAAATCGTAAATAAGACAGTGAAAAAACAATCACTAGTAGAAGACAAGGCGGTATTCACAGAAAGAACCCAGGGATGGTTTGTTGTGCAAAGCTACGTCAAGTCCTCGCCGCAATCCTACCTAGGCGTAGGTTTTGAACAGGAGGAAGAAAGAAAAATATCTTCATCTCCGAATAGGCATCTTGCCATCATTGCCGCACCTTCCCCCTTGGAAGCGATCGCCGGGCCAGTTAACATGTTGTTTATGCAAGGAAGCCAATGAAAGTATATTACACCTTTTGTGCATCTGCAGAGAACTACAAGCTGAACGATGTCAATTACTGAAGCCATTCTGTGTAAGCAAGGAGATAAGAACCTGTGTACAAGCTGTGATGTCATGCCTCGGAGGAAGGAACATTCAACTGGCGTGCCGCTTCGTGCATTTTATGGAAGCGGCTGGGGAGAAACTTGGTTGATAAACGACCGGTATGCTCTATCACTGCAACAAAAAGTTTTTTTAAGTGTCACTTAACAGCAAACAACACATATTTAGGTTGCCCTTCACCCGGACAACATATGCTCCAGCATGACAGTCAATAGCAACCTACTACTGCCGTTGTTCATAAAGCAACTGTCCTATTGCACATTTGCCCCTCCACTCAGAACTGAGTATTTGTTTTATCAAATTTTAACTTTCTAGAGTTTTACTTCCCTCCTAAAAATGCTTAGGAACTGAAAAAGGACAGTTTTAGCAAATCACTTGGCAATCCGTCAACATACTGAGAGGTTAAACCACTTAATGTACTGTATTAGACAACAATTATGGATAACTGCATCATTCATGTTAGTATAATGCATGGATGTTTTATGAAATGTTATAAAAATTAGTCTTAAACCATGAACTTTGCTGCTGTAACTTTTGTTCCTTTTGTTTTTAATGAGAAATTGTAAAGTTTTTTTAAGTATCACTTAACAGCAAACAACACATATTTAGGTTGCCCTTCACCCGGACAACATATGCTCCAGCATGACAGTCAATAGCAACCTCCTACTGCCGTTGTTCATAAAGCAACTGTCCTATTGCACATTTGCCCCTCCACTCAGAACTGAGTATTTGTTTTATCAAATTTTAACTTTCTAGAGTTTTACTTCCCTCCTAAAAATGCTTAGGAACTGAAAAAGGACAGTATTAGCAAATCACTTGGCAATCCGTCAACATACTGAGAGGTTAAACCACTTAATGTACTGTATTAGACAACAATTATGGATAACTGCATCATTCATGTTAGTATAATGCATGGATGTTTTATGAAATGTTATAAAATTAGTCTTAAACCATGAACTTTGCTGCTGCAACTTTTGTTCCTTTTGTTTTTAATGAGAAATTGTAAAGTTTTTAATTGACCGGACAATAAAATATTACTTACTTACTTACTCCCTGTTAAACGATGTGTTCAGATTTGTCCAAACTGTGCACCACAGGGCAAGCGGGGCCAATTTGATCATATCCTCCACGTTCTCAGCCCCAAGTTCTTGATGGACAATGATGTTGCACAAGCAGTCGCCTAAAACCTCGATTTTGTTCACCCTGCAGGGGCTTGATATTGGAGTATCCCCAAATAGCTGCCCCATAGGTGAGGCTAGGAAGGCATTTGCTCCTGTATATCTCCAGCAGAGGGCCACAGGTTTTTTTTCCAATAAAGGAGGCTAAGTTATAGATATACCCAGCTGCACTCACAAATCAGTGTTGTGCCTTAGTGGTGCAGGATCCCTAATTTCCTGTGGCATTGAAGACATCACCCAGAAATGAAAAATTATGCATAGAAACCACAGGGTGGCCTTTCAGATATATGTTACGCAGCTTGTGGTACCTCCTACCGCAGGCCTTGGTAAATGTCTTAGTCTGTTTCGTGGAAAGGCCGAGGGACCCCTTAAAAGGTTAAAACAAAAATCCTGGAACAGCATACTAATGTCATTAAAAGTTCTAGAGATTAAAACAGCATCATTGGCATACAGTAAGACTGGGACCTTTTTCTTGCCAATGAAGAAACCACCTCAGGTTACCTTTGTAGGTGCTGTGCTTAAACTGTTAATATACAGGTAGAACAAAATTGGGGCCTGGCGCACCCCCTTCCTGAGCTTTACACAATACAGTAATAAAGATACTCCATGTACGCCCAAATGTATGAATGCAAATCAATGTATCTATTTTGACAAGAACTACCAGGTATATACAACAACCGCTGGCTAATCAAAGCAACTGTAATATTAACAATAATAGCTTCCAATTACAACTGTATTTAACAAATAGAAAAATGTACCGATATTTCATCTCTTAAAAATCCTGTGTCTCTGTAACTAGAAACCCAATCAATTTTACATGTACCTATGTGAATATTGTTAATCTCTTCAGCATACCACTAAAATGCAGTGTTTAAAATCGCGTGGAGCATCAATAGAACATATGGGCGTTCGAATTTGCCTACAATTTCACAAGACTCCAACTCTACTGTATAGACAGAATAGGCAAAACCGGTCCAAAGGTTGCTTGTGCTCCTGTTTAGAAGATGCATGACCTGGCAGTTTAAGCTGGACTGTTTCTATTGGGGCAGGATCTAGGCTGTGTTGCATATGGGTGGTTCTAGTCTGAGGTGGCATGGAATGCAAAAAAAGATGAGTGGATTGTGCCCCGAGTAATTACCAATGATTGAAACTAACTAAGCAGTCGACCCATCCTTAATGACCAGACTAAAGGTAGTAAACCAGCTCAGGCACATGAAGGAGCTGAGGTGGGGCAAAGCTGAACACCAGGTAGAGTGAGCAGATATTGCAACTGATAGGGGGACAGGTAGGCTTCCTGTACTTGATATGTTGCTTGTGTTGCTGTGTATGTATCTTCAAAATGAGAGTACGATGGCCTATGTCTCCTCTTTAGTATTGTGGATACAATCACACACATATCTATACATACACACATTATGTATTATTTTCTTTTTTTCAGGTGTCCTGGTCAGACATAGGAGGGATGGAATACGTGAAATTGAAACTGAAACAGGCTGTGGAGTGGCCATTGAAGCACCCTGAAGCCTTTATCCGCATGGGAATCCAGCCACCAAAAGGAATACTCCTCTATGGCCCTCCAGGGTGCTCTAAAACAATGATAGCAAAGGCACTTGCCAATGAGAGTGGACTGAACTTCTTGGCAGTAAAGGTGAGTTTAGGGAAAAGGAGCTTGAAGTGTTTTCACCATTCTATTTTGAGTTCATTCTTGCCTAATTATATTTCGTTTTACAAACATGAAGAGTGCCAGTGAAGACAGTAGACTTCTTCTAAGTGTGAGTCATCTAGGATAGACAAAGGGGGAAAGGAGGTGATAAGGGTAATTATAGGGAGAGAGAGAAACAGAAATGAGGCCGCATGGAATGCCATATAAACAGGACAGATGCAGTTTCAGGTTGTGCTGAATTAAGTTGTTTTCTTTCTCTCTCTAATGTAGGGAAATAGTTCCATAGGACTGGACTGCAGATGTCTTTATGTTGCTTCTAGAATCTTGGTAGGACAAACATAAAATCCTCACCAGCTGGTGTCCCAAGGCACGAAGTTAGGTTTGTGGCTCATTTTATGTGGACCACCCTGTGTGTGGGAGAGAAGACTTTAAATTTGAAGCACAGTGATATTTGGGAGCAAATAAAACTGTTTCAAGACCTTAGTTGAGTGATTTTGGAGATTTACTTGGACATTCACCAATACCACAAATACATCATGACTTTTATATGCATGAATTATTATGCAACTTGAATTTGACACAACCACATTTGCCGTAGGCCTATGAAGGGCTACCAAAGCAGGTTTATCCAACTTGTGCTTGTCCTGCTCATGCTCATCAGTGAGTTCGATTTTGGACAAAGTATGTTTCACCTGGTTAACCGGGACATCACGATTGGACCCTGGACTCTGCGCTAGACCCTCAGAAAAGCTTCCAATCAGGCATTTTGCCCTCTATATCACAAATCAGATGTGGGGGCTTTTTGAAGATATGTTGATTTCCTTCTATCACCCTCAAGAAATCCTACTTATAGGATTTTTTAGACCTCTTGTTTACTGAGCTGGTATACAGGGGTAGACTAGAAAGATGTAGTGTTTGTGTTTTCTGTCACTTTTTCCGAAGTGCAATAGGCATGTCCTCATCAGTGCAGCCTTTTCAGATGATGGTGTTGCCTAATTTGGAGGTGCATATAAGTCTTCCACAGCCATGGCCTACACCATTTTGCCCTTGGATACAGGTTTGGTTTATGACTGGGTTTTCCTTATTGCATGTCATCAGTTCCCATTCATCATTTCACCCTTTTGGTCAGTCATTGATGCCAGGTATCTGCCTCCTGCCATGATTTTGTTTTGATAAACTCATGATGGTCAAACAGGGCACTCAATAGTTACCTGAGCACCCCACTCAAAGCTCCACTGCTCCCTGTCTTCCCATTTAAAATGCTGTTCACAAGGAGGTCTAACATTAAAAGTGTGCATTCATTGTAGGTCTCACACTCCAGATCTTCACAACCTCTTCTACTCTACGCAGCTCCCGAACCAGTTGAGCTCTGAACATGGTTCTCAGTGATCCTCTTTTGTCTGCTGCAGTCCTGCATTCTTTTCTACATTTGACATGATTAATGGAAATGTCTCCTTTCCAGGACTGATTCAGCAGTAGCACTCCAGGTTAGTGCTTCTTTTCATGCTGACATCGCTGCAACTCGTGAGCGTCGCTTTGCTGGGTTCCTTTTGTTATTTTCACCATGTTACTGATCTTTCTTACCAGTCTTTGATGCAGGGCCTTATCAATTTTGGCTTCTGTCAGTCTCTTTTACTAAGTATTGCTGCCAACCTCAGCTTCTTCCTCAGTTGCTTTGTTAGCGCCCAGAAGAAAGACTCTGCCCTGAAAGTTTATATCATTCGGCTGTACGAAATATAGAGTTCACTCACCAAACATTCAGAGTTCAACAGGATCCACATGACCAACAATTTAAAGATGCAGTATTGTTTCTGACTCTCAGTCCTGGGTACTCCCGCCAATATGAAGTATAGTAGTTTTGAATCATGGATCATTGTTGATGTGGTGAACTGGATACATAAGAGCAGTCTGAAATGCTCATAAAACAAAAATCCTGCTTTTTGGACACACTCTGGAGAATTGGTGTAATACATGTTGGCACGCTGCCTGAATAAATGTAGTTAAAGTGCTAATCGTCACTGATATATATATACACACGTACAAGAAACTGACCCTCCACAATATAAGACACAAAATTATCAAATCAGAGTTATCAAATTTATAAAAAATATCACAGGAAGTTAAAATGTTTTGAGGTTAATACAAGATGACGAAAACAATGAATGACCCAGGCGCAACCAACCCAGCAACAACACAATTGTTCATACAGACCAGTGCATATCCACACATACACATACTTCCTAAAATATATAGGTTCAACAAATTCTCAACATAGACATTTAAATAAAACAATAGCCTAGTTCTGAAGAAGGTGAGACCCACACCGGGGTCACCCACCGAAACGCGCGTAGGCCTTGCAGTTCTTGTTTCCATCTGATTCAAATAATAATGTCAACAAGAAATGTATCTTGTTAAATGATTTGTACCAACTATTGCTTTCTAGTGATGAAATGACACTGAGTTGATACCCTTATCCCAATATAACTGTGTTGTTCAAAGGGGGCTATTGTTTTATTGAAATGTTTATGTTGAGAATTTGTTGAACCTATATATCTTAGGACGTATGTGTATGTGTGGGTATGCACTGGTCTGTATAAACAATTCTGTTGTTGCTGTTTTGGGTGCGCCTGGGTCATTCATTGTTTTCGTCATCATGTATTAACCTCCAAACATTTTCACTTTCTGTGATATATTTAATACATTTGAAAACTCTGATTTGATAATGTTGTCTTTTATATTGGGGAGGGTCAGTTTCCTATACATGTGTGTATATATATCAGTGACGATTAGCACTTTAACTACATTTATTCAGGCAGTGTGATCTCTCCTTGTTGGCATTACCTACTGAATTAGGAGTGCCAACAAAGCCCACTTCTGTTGCAGAAAATTTGTGATTAGAATTCGATCGTGAGTTATTCTTCCACTCCCCATATTCTGTCAGTGGCCGGATTTTGTTTCTCCCTACTACGTTCACTCATTAATAAACTGGATTTGCGACTCACTGAGACTCGCAGAATCATAGTCCAGACTTGATTATGCTTATGAACTTTATTTGGGCCTACCTTATTATGTGCTCAACCGTCTTTAGATTGTTCAGAATGCTGCTGCCCATATGATCTTAAAGATATCCCGTCTACAGTCAATATCCAGATATCTTAACCCCTTCAGCGCTAATGACAAGGGTAACTCGTCATGGACTTTCCATTGATTTCAATGGAAAGTCAATGGAGCTCATCGAACACCCTTAGCAGCCAAGTGGTTAAATAACTTAATTGGTTGCTAAAAGAGAGACCCGCTCATTCACCTACTTGTCAGCTAAGGTATGGAAGTATATCCCATCAGTTTTATGACATATGTCTTAGGAGGACCATTTTGACAGATAACACAAGACATGGCTTTTCAATGCCTTCTAATTTCTCTTTCTACCTTCTACCTTGCGTTAGCACCATAACACCCTTGGACAACCGTGTGCTCTATAAAACTGTTTATTAATTAATTAATTCATCCTTCTTGACTAATTCCAATCTGGTTTCATGCAAGACTGCAGTACTGAAACAGCCCTGCTGCAAGTGATCGACGATCCCTGGCGTGTACTTGACTAGGGGGAGTCTTGTCTTCTGATTCTACTTGACCTTTCTGCATCCTTTGACACTGTTAATCACAACACTCTCCTAAACACTTTAAAACAGAGAAAGGGCTTGGAAGGCACAGTGCTTAAATGGTTTGCTTTTTTCCTTTCGGACAGATCTCAAGTGATTAAAATAGCGAACAGCCTTTCATCTTCAATGGCTGTAGGTCAAGGAGTCCCTCAAGGATCTATACTCGCACCCACTCTGTTCAATCCTTACTTGGAACCATTGGATAATCTCTTAAGGAAATCTGGAATACTTTATCACCTCTATGCTGATGACACCCAAATCTACCCTAAGGTGTCTTCCTCACACGACATCTCAATCCTCAACTCTAGTCTCAACTCTATTCAAAACTGGATGTTCGCTCATCAACTCATTCTGAATCCTTCCAAAACTGAATTCCTCCTCCTCTCTACCTCACTCTCTCCTCCTCCTGTTCAATCTTGGATTAATAAACTGAACTTACTGAACAACAAACCTATGGTTGTCAACAGCGCTAAATCCCTTGGTGTCATTCTTGACAAAAGGCTCAATCTACACTCCCATATCAATTCCATTGCAAAGAATGCACGTTACCAACTGCACCTTCTCTGGGGGTTTCGACGTTTCGTTCCGGAGCAAGACCTAAAAACCTTAGTCAAATCTCTGGTTCTCTCTAGATTGGACTATTGCTATTTTCTGCTTGCCTGCCTCCCCAAATCTCACCTTTCCCCTCTCAAATCCGTACTCCATTCAGTGGCTTGTTTTGTCATTGGAGCCAAAAAAAGTGACCACATCACACCCATACTTTTTTCTCTTCGAGAGCTTCCCATCAAAGCAAGATCAATCTACAAGCTTGCCTGTATCACCCACAAAGCTTTGCAGACGTCCTCCCCTCGATACCTGGCAAATAAACTTAAAATCTCTGGAGGCTCTAGACCTTCGCGTAATGCCGAAAAATTACTGCTTGAGCCCCCCACCTTCAAAAGGGAAAGATCGATTGCTCAATCCTTCTCAGGCAATGCGGTCAGAATCTGGAACTTGCTTCCTCCACCTCTCCGTACCACCACCTCTACCCAGACTTTCAAAACTGACATCAAATCTCTTCTCTTCCAAAGACACTTCCAGAATTAATAGATCCTTTTTCATGCCCCTCAAGGAAGTTCTTACAATGTTGTAAATATGTAATCTATGCCTGTACGATCCTAATCCTATTGTGTTTTGATTTTTGAGTGACTGCCATCTATTGTTTTATTTTACTTTTTCATCTCTCTCGTTTGTATCTGTACTGTGTAAGTATGTACATTTCCTAATGTAACGTACTTGGTTCTATTGTGAAGCGCTCTGACCCCTTTGGGTAAAGGCCGCTTTATAAAATAGCATTAAATAAAAATAAATAAATAAATCCATCAAGCACCATCACTCCTTGTGACATGCATTGCTGATTGATTTATTTAGATACCTCTCCTGTTCCAGCGGAGAAGGCCAAAAATCTCAGGGCGATCTTAGATAGCGAACTTTCGCTAAATGGACAGGCCAATCGCACAGTTGCAACCTGTTTCTGGCTTATAAGGAAGTAAAAGACAATCTTTCCCTTAATTCCTTTCCCGGTGTGGAATCAGGTGGCCCTGGCAGTGGTCATGTCCAGAGTGGATTATTACAATGCCCTATATGTGGACTCAAATATTAATATCCAGACAAAGTTGCAGGTAGCACAGGACACTGTAGCCAGGGCGTTTCTTGATATTCTGAAACGCCATTCAGCTGCTGTGGGGCTGCGTTAGCTGCACTGTCTCCCCATTAGAAAGCGGATCATGTTCAAGACTGTATTGTATATAAGGCTCTCCATCAAGCGAGCCCTGCTGGGATCAGGGTGGTGTTCCACCACTAGATTGCAAGTAGAAATCTCCATTCAGCCCATTGTCATTTGGTTATCCTGCCTAAAGACTGTAAGCAGAGATGGGGGGTGGGGGGTAGAGCTGTTTCAGTTGCTGCAGCCAGACTCTGGAACTCACTCCTCCAGTCTCTGACTGCGATCAATTGACACCTGCCTTTTAGAAAGGCACTTAGTACCTGGTTGTATACTAGTTAGGTAGCGTCTTATTAGTATCTAAATGTTTGATTTGCTGCTGGTATTTTGCAGACTGCTGTGACTATAGCACCTTGCTACCCATGGGTAATTGTTGTGCTTTATGAAAATAAAAATCTAATCGAATAATAAAAATCAAATCAGGAAAGACTGTGTTCTCTCCAGATTTCCAAATCTCTCAACTGATATACAAGTTACAGAAAAGGACAGTCTGGTGGGCTACCGACTTATTGCTCTTTTAAGTCCTAGAACTTGCAGAGACATCCATGTTGCTTTTAATTACATTTGCATGCGAGATTCAGAGGCTCTATGTTTGTTCTCTATTGTTTGCACTGACTTATTCAGGAACTCTGCTGCCTGATGGTCCATGAACATGTGGACTTTCCCTTCTCGTGTGCGTATCAGCTATACAGGGTACATCATTGCGTATTGGATAGCCAGTTCTCGAAACATTTTCCTAACCTATTGAAACATGCAAGTTGCTTCCTGTACCACTAGTGTGAATCGAAATTTTGAAGCCAGCATATGTGAGATCTCTTAGTTCTCTTATCAACTGAAGTAATGTATTCCGGTCTCGATATCACTGCAGCTTGGTGATAATAGAGCGCAGCAGGGCACCTGGTATCGGCCACGGGCAAGGAAACAAATCGCTTTCTCAACCGTATACATGCAGGGTAAATTCTCCATTTCCAAACAGGGCAGCTAGCATGTATTTGATGTAGTAGTCCATTTTTCCATCCTTACTTGCCTCTGTTAATGCCAAGGATGCAGAGATTACATCTACGAAAGCAAGTCTTCATTGTGCAGTTTTAGAGGTTCTATGTCACCTGTCATCTCTTTTTGTGTCTTAGACTGTTTGTTGGTATCACCCTCCACCTCTGATATGTGTTGTTCTGCCAATACAGGCTGTTTGCTTATCAAGCTGCTCCTTCATCACCCCCAGCCAGTGTGTGACGGCATCAACCTTGCCATCCGTGGACATCAGGCTCTTGTGCATCTCAACCATCAGGATCTGCTTATCCAGCTCAGCATGGTCCACAGCCGCTACCTCTAGATCATTGAGGGAGCTCCATTCCGCACTCTTCTCCTGCGACCTTATGATTGTCTTGGATTTGAACGGCAGTGATGGTTGCCTGTTTTCTACTTTCCCCATGATGGAGAGACATGTGGCTCGAAACAGTTAACATCAATCTATCTGCGCCTAAGCCCCCACAGTCTAGGGTCATGCTGACTAAGAGTTGCAAAGAGTGTTGGGGTTGTGAGCAGTCAAACCTCCCCCTGCCAATCTGTAGAGCAGGAGTCCAGCAGTGGGGTCCCGCACACCCCCATGCTCAGTAGAAGGGTGATGGTCTCAGAGCTGTGTGTTTCAAAGAAGCAATAATGCATATGTACAATTCCCAGGTGTAGAAGCACATCCAGCAACAGGCCTCATAGTGCTAAACTGCAACCTCAGCTTCGGGCATGGGCATTTCATCCAGGGCCATCTCTCACTGTCAGTGTTCTATATGAGACAGACTTTCCATTCAGCACAAATTCTCATTTGTTTTGTGGTTGAGGTTTACTGGGATCACGGCCCGTTCATTGTCCGCGCCGCCAACAGTGATCGCTCGGCCTGGCCCGAAGCTCACCCGAAGCTCCAGCAAGTTAGTCGCGCAACAAGGCAGTCATTCCAGCCTCCTTGGATGCCTCCTGGTCTCCTGGTGGTTGGATTTATGGTCACTCATATTTGCTTGCTTTCTATTGGATGTATTGGATGGCTTTCCTTGTTTCAGCCTGGCCATCTTGTGTTTGTCCCTCTCATTTATTTGGTTTGAATCTGGTTTATTAAGTTTTAAACAGGGTTGAGTCGATTTCTTACCAGGATAAAATGCATTTCCATTGATGCAAAAACACAGCATGTGGAACATTAGCAAATCCTGATACGTTACAGAATGCACATTACATTATATTGTCCCATTTAGCAGAAAAGCAGACCATTAGTAGTACAAAAATGACAGATATGTGTATGGTAGTGCATTATGAAACAGGCAAGATGATTATAATGGACCAGCTATAGGACCTGCCTCAAAGACTACAGAGCAACAAATAATTCCAATATCCAATAAGACCATAAACTAGCCCAAACTAAAGTCCCCATGTCCCCCCTGCTCCACCCAATTACCTGTGACCATCAATGATACCATGATTCTGGAGCACTACCTACTAAATATCAATCAATCAATCAATTAGAACATTTATAGAGCGCGCTACTCACCCGTGAGGGTCTCAAGGCGCTAGGGGGGGCAGGGGGGGGGGGGCAGCAGCTACTGATCGAACAGCCAGGTCTTAAGGAGTCTCCTGAAGGTCAGCTGGTCTTGGGTCTGTCGCAGGTGGATGGGGAGGGTGTTCCATGTCTTGGCGGCAAGGTGGGAAAAAGATCTGCCGCCGGTGGTCGTTCGGCAGATGCGTGGGTTGGTGGCGAGGGCGAGGTCAGCGGAGCTAAGCTGGCGTTTCGGTGTGTAGAAGGTGAATCTTTCGTTGAGGTATGCTATGCTATGAGTATGAATCCTGCTGCGACGTGAGTTAGGGAAGGTCAGCCATTTCACCACTTGTCCAGTGTGAAAAGTCACTTCATGTCTCTGCCTCCTCATCGCCTTGCATCAACACAGCATCTAGAGGACCTGGATCAGGATGTCCTTCATTTTTAAAATCATGCAATATGGCATCCCAGTTGGCAGCTCAGGGGTACTTACGCAGCTCTAAAGTGTTACTGTGCGCTCTCGGCCTGGGCCCGTACCAAGAGTGACTGTCGCCAGGTTGCTAGCGGTGGGGGCTCAGGAGATTTCCATTGCCACGTGATAAGTCGTTTAACTGTCAGCATTCCCAAATAAAGGAAGCAGAAGGTGACCCTGTGCCTCTTTCCCCCCACGAAAGAGACCCAGGATCCGTATTTCCTATGTACATTATGTTGGGCTTCCTGTGCAGGTGGACAGCTAAGTCGTGACACCTATCTAGTAAGTGTAAAGGAGTGGGCAAGCCCATAGCATGTGGACTAGGTCGGCGTTGAGCAGGTGACATCTTGGGCATTTGGCGTTAATGCGATTAAAGTAGCGGTTTATTTTAGTAGGGGTCTTGTAGTCCCTGTGGACAATGTAAGATTGGACGAGGCAGAAGCGAGTGTGTCGGGGGTCATGGACTTTACTTTCTAAAATGGCAACCCACTCCTTGTCCGTACAAGGACGGGTTAAGTCTCCTTCCCAGTGGTGCTGCAGTGGTAGGACCTGTATTGCCTTGTGGTAGTGTAGCGAGTCCGCAAACTAGTGTGTGAGTTGTCCACCTGGTCCAATGATGGGGAGGTATTGTATGATGAGATGTGTTGGGGTTTCCATCATCATATCACCTATCGCTACAAGTAGTGAGTTATCCTGAAGGAATTGGCCAGGGGTAGGCTGTCTTCCTCCACCAATGAGTCGTAAGCTAGGAGGTCTTTGTCCCAATAGAGGTCCCCTAGGGTATGCGAAAACCTCCAGCCATGTGGAGAATTCCACAGCATAGTGCTGTGCGTCCTCTGGGTGCGCCGAGCAGTGACCGCGCCGGTGCGTAAGGGACCATATTTCGAGTAAGATACAGTTAAATGTAATGAGAGTAACAACTGTACACGACTCCGAGCAGCAGTGATTCTGGTGGCTTCCCGTGAGAGAATGAGGGAAATAGTTGAAGAACTTCTGGGAGAGTCCAGGCTGGCACCAGCATGGCAGTGTCAGCCAGGTGCAGTCCCACCAACCACTTGGCCACCCATTGAATCTGGAAGGCAAGGTTATACTGTTCCGGGTTCAGCACCAGAAGACCGCCCTGGTCCATGGGCAAGTAGAGTTTTCACTGCACCACCCTGCAACACAAGTTACTCCAGATGAATTCTCTCATGGTTTATTCAATGGAGCGAAAGAAAGGAGGTGTGAGTTAGAGGGGCAGATAAGTGGAATAATAGCACAACCGAGGTAGGACCACCATTTTAAGAAGGGCTATGTGACTAGTCACAGACAGCGGGAGCGTCCGCCAGAAGGACATTTGGGACTGCAGGGCTCTCGTGGCTGGCACAAGATTACCCTCAAACAAGTCAGCTGACAAATGATACACCCTGGCTCCCAGGTACTGAAATGTATCTGGCTGCCATAGTATGAGCACTCTATTAAGTACAACATTTGGGTCGGTGTGTTGGGGTAAATGGTAATAGGCAGGATTTTGTACAATTAACCCTTAAACTATAAAAAGAGCAGCAAATTCATTAAGTGGCGTGAACCAAGCACATGTCCCTAATGTACAAGAGGAGGTCGTCGGCATAAAGAGAAATACAATGAGTAGCGTCTCCCAAGGGGATGCCTCAGTCCGCGCCCTGAGTCCGGATAGTGATGGCGAGTGGTTCTATGGCTAGGGAAAAAAGTAGCTGGGAGAGTGGGCAACCTTGATAAGTCCCCCTGTGTATTTGAATTGGGTCCGATATAAAGGAGTCTGTTTTCACTCTAGTGAGTGGTTGGGTGTATAGTAGCTTGATTAAATGGAGAAAGTGGGGGAGAGCAGCAAATAAAAAAGCCCATTCTAAAGAATCAAAAGCTTTCTCGAGATCTAGCACCACACACCCGGGGTGAGCCTATCAGCACAGGGAATATTTAAAGACAAGATAGGAGCGCCATAGGTTTAAGGAAGTACTGCAAGCCGGAAAAAACCCGTTCTGGTCCGGATGGACCAGTGACGGCATATGTGGTGCTAGGCGATCCGCAAGTATTTTGGCCAGCCCCTGTCAGTCGGTGTTACGTATGGCCAAGGGCCGGTAGGAGCCCAATGCTGTGGGATCTCTGCCTGGTTTGGGTAAAGAGATGAGCAGTGCCTCACAATGGTACGCAGCAAGCTGATAGGGACTCCCCATACATAGTAAGTTTATGCGAGGGGCTAGTAGTGGGGCATAACCTTTATAGAACTCAGCCGGCAGGCCGTCCAGCCCTGGAGTCTTGTCTGTGGGTAGGACCCTGATGGCTTCTTGGATTTTAGTAAGAGTAAGGTGGTCATCAAGCTCTGCCCGCTGTTCAGGCGTGATGCAGGGTAGCGTTACATGGTGAAGAATGTCTCAATGTCGTACTGTTGACTTTTCATTACCGATTGGTATAGTGAGGTGTAATGGTTAGTCAATTCAGTGTGTATGTCTTGTTGGGTATAGAGGAGGCAACCAGCAGAAGAACGCAATGTCAGGATACTGTGTCTCGTTGGTCCTGACATATCAGCCACGACAGCAATTGGCCACGCGCGGTCCACCGAGGAGGAACGGGTACAAGCAGAATGTGCTGTATAATTAAGACAATGCAGCTATTCTAATAGCGAGTTATGTTTGTGGTGCACCTTCGCTAATAGACGGGCATAGCCTGGGTCAAACACCGATCGCGTCTCATGTCGCATGAGTGTGTGTACCCGATACGGGAGATGTCACTGTTGAGCTGCTTACAGATATTCCAATTCGGGAGGTGGGCGTGCTGTGAATAGTAATAACAGCTTGGGAGAGTGGTCTGGAGGAGTTGAAGGGCGGGGCAGATTATCCCTGGGCAACAGATCTTAACTGAGAAGGAAAGGTAAAATAGAACAGAATACATTGTCAGAGCCGAAGAGCAACGAGTATCTGCCCAAACTGCAGCAGGCAAGAAAATGGCAATACAAGTTGGTTTAAGGAAATATGGAGGGAAGGCACGTAAGCCAAAGATGTTGCATCCCAACTGTGAAGGATACACAGATACCAGTTACAGTGATGGAGCTGCCGTTTGCAGTGCATGCCAGCAAAATGCATGTTAACTGCATAACATAAATGAGACATTTATAAATAGACTGTCCACATGTCAGCAGCAAAAGAATAAAGGTGAAGACTTGCTTGAATACAACCACACACGCGTACAACAGCCAACATTGCATCAGGCGAGCCTCCAAAAGTATCAACTGTGGGCAAGTTAAATAAAGTTTTCCCCTCTTTGTGGGGTCCCTTCAGGGGGAACCAGTGAGTCCACTCCAGAGGTACCAGAGCCGCCATCGCTGAAGTATTTTGTGGCACTGATGTCTGGGCCCGGGCATTGAGCATGCTTCAGGATTGTGGACGCCATCTGCAAGGCCTGGTGTCTTCCCAAAATTACTTCCTTCAGGCTCGGAGCAGTACCATATTGTGAGGAGTGTTGCATCAGCCGGCAGCACCCCCTGCGACGGGCAACCGCAGCATTCCGTGGCTGCTCTGCTCCAGTCGATGGGGGAGCATGATATAGTGAACCCAGTGGACTCCATCCAGTCCCACACCTCATCTGGGAAATTGAAGAAATGTGTAGCCACCTTGGCCACCATGCGAAAACGAGGAGGCAGCAGGAGCATGTATTGAAGGCCTAGATCCTGGAGTCAATGCTTAACAGCTAAAAAGGAACCCCTTTGCCCCATAACCACCATGGTATAGTTAGGGAAGAGCATGACCGAGCCATTGTCAACCTTGTTGCTCTGTAGTTTACGTGCCTCACATAGAATAGAGTCTCAGTCACGGTAATTAAGAAGGTAGAACAGAAAAGGTCTGGGGCTGGCTCCAGGTGGGGCTTGCGGGTTGGTATCCAGTGGGCACGCTAGACGGAGAAGGATGGCGTGAGCGCAGTGTGTGGGAGCAGGATACGCAACCAGTTTTCAATATAAACCACTGCATCTTGGCCCTCGACGCCATCCGAGAGGCCGACAACACAGATATTGTTCCTCTTCCTCCTAAAGTGCCCCTCCGCGTCTTCCGCCTTACATTCCATTGTGTTCACACGGTCCACTAGGGCCTGCAACAAGGATTCCAATTTGCATATTTTCGGTTGTTGTTCAGCTATGGTCTGTTCCACATAATTTACCTAATCTGTCAATTTGCGGTGGTCAGCATGCAGTAGTATGAAGTCCACTGCAATAGGCATGCAAGTTTGCTCTAGCGTAGTCCAGATCTTCTCCACAGCAGCAAGCACTGTGTCTAGCTTGGTATCTAGGGGCATAGAGGAGTTTGACAAGCCCGAATATGCAAGGTCTCCCGTTGATTCACCATGGATGATGCTGAGGGCGGTGTCATGGTTTGGACGCCCCAGTGTAGGCACCCATGGCTAGCTGGTGCTCATTAAGCATCTGGGGATCAAAGTCCAGCAGGGCACCCCAAAAGACTTCTGCACCGGGACCAGGTCTGTGGCCAGCGAGGATGACAACATCTCGAGGTATGAGGGTTCCAAGCGTCCAGGGTCAGCTCTGGGAAATGACGCCAAGGATGTGACTACTAAAGGTACCAGGGTCCTTGCAGGGGTGTCACTCTAGAGGGCCTACATACTTGCTCCTTCGTGTGCGACGGGGCGCTGCAATACAAACGCCCCAAGGAGTCACCAGGCAACCATGTTGGCCAGTAGACTTTGGAAGGGGGTGTATGTTGGGGCCCAATTGCGAGCGCCTTAGGAAGCGATGCACGCCACAGCACGAGCAGCTCCCAGCGTCTGGTTGTCAGCCCTGCCTGGGCTACAACTCGCCAACATCCCCCTTCAAGGCCGTTATCCAGATAGGGCACATGTGCTTACACCTTTGTGTGCGCCGTGGTGTTGCAGTATGAGCAGCCCCTTGTAGCCCGCAACTCCAAACAGCAAGGCACCGCTGTTCAGAGGTCCATTTGACAGGTAATCAGAAAGCCGCAGGCAGATGCCTCAGCGACATCGTAGTCAGGCAGGCACTGCTGCCTACGTTCTGCAACAAGTTCTGGGTGGGAGGAAGGGGTGAGGGGGGAACCTTCAGATCAAATAGGCCAGTGCATTTAGCACCAACACAGATACAGTGATAAAGTTGAGGCCTCACGGGGCGGCCAGCAGCAGCAGGCCTGGCAGCAGAAGCCCCCAACACCAGCCTCTACAATCCAGCGGTGGTTAAAACTATGGCTCCAGAAGGCATAGTTGGTCGAATTCTGTCACAGTGCTGCATCTGGTGAGTCAATGAGGGGCGGTATCCAGGATTAGTTGGCCACAACCCCCTTAGATCCTTTGATTTGTCCGTCTCCTGGTGCATAGTATGAATGAGGACATTTTCCTTCCAATAGACCTCATGAGATCCTATATAAGATGCTGAAATTACCCCTCATCAGCAAGGATGTCTTATTGCGATAGAGCAAAGGATGCCATATTCTTAGAGTCTGGTGCCTGTGAAGCAGGCAAATATCCTCTAAGATCTTTATTCCAAAGTCTATCTAGAATACCAGAAACGCCATCTTTGGAATCAAATGAGATTTTGAAGCATTGATGACAAGGCCTAACTTTTGCATCAGAGAAACCAACCATTTTAAGTGGCTCTGAAGGAACGCTGGATCAACGGCCATGAAAATCATGTTGTCCAGATAGATTATCATACGGATCCCTTGGAACTTCAGGAATTCTGCCACAGCTTTAAAAGTCTGGTGAAGCACTTTGGGGCTGAGGCTAGACCAAGGGAAAAGCTGTGAACTCCTAAAATCCTTCCGTGAAATAGAAGAAATCTACAGGGGTGGAAAGATTGGAACTGACAGTTATTCATCTTTCACAACCAGTTGTGACATATAGTCTCTCCTTAGCAGGTCCTACAGTATATGGATGCTTTCATCTTGAAAGCATCCATATACTGATGATGATTTGCGCTTTACAAATGTGGATTAATTGAAATGGCAAAATATCAGCTAGTTGTGTAACTCCCAGAGGAGTATCACAAGTCTTACATCCCCTCCCTTCTTCTGTTCTAAGAACTGGATGGCTTTCTTGCACTCTAATTTTTCCTCTTCCCGATCCCTAATTTCCTATTCTTGGCAGAGAAAAAAAAATAGGTTTTGATCTAATTTGTTGTGGGGTTTTGAAAAATTCTAGATGAAATCCTGTAACTGTTTCCAGCAAGTAGGAAGCCATGGTCGCTCTGAGTCCCCATCAGAATCTATGCTCAAAGACAGGTCTAAGGTGTCATTTGGGTCATTAGCCAGTGAGTACCATGAAGGCTTTGTTGTTTCACCCTTGCCTCAGCTGGGAATGCATTCTTGGGTTTCTGAAATGCTTCAACATGCACTAGTTTTGCCTTACTTCTTGGTGATCGTTTTGAAACATGAATAGATAGCCTTTGAGGTAGACAGAGAACCATCCTCTATTTATTTTGGTGGACTGAGTGCTTTAAATGTTTATTAATAGATCTTAGTGTTATCAGAAATGGATTTTAAATGAGCAGTTGATGGCTGCAGAAAGCTCATCATCTGAATAGAAACTTGTAATTGCTTCTGAATATCTGAATTGGTATGCTGAGTGAAGAGAAGGTCTACCACTTTCTCCATAGTAAAAAGGCTCCCAATAAGTATAATAGGAATTAACAGTGTCAAACTGCAAATCACAATTCCTGCTTTCCAAGAGGTGTATTTGCCCATCACTAATTGCCCAAAAACAATGGGGATGGTGGCTGCCCTGAGCAAAGTGCTCACAAAAGGGAAAAAACTGAACGGGTCGCCAGAGATGAACAACTCTTCTTCATGTCTTGCCTGTGAAAGGATTATTTCTTCCCTGGCAGATCTGAACAGCAGGGCATCAGTACAGACTCAAGGACATAGGTGGCAGTGGCCAGATGAAAAGCACATGGCATCCACCGTTCTTAAAATGGCACTGGAGGCTGGAAATATAAATGGGACAGGCTGTTGCAAGCACATGGGCACTGCATCACATTGGCATGACGTGCACTTCTGAAGTCTCCCTGAGAGTTACAAAAGACCTCAGCTGATGATTTGAAGGTACATGCAGCAGAACAGCAGTTAGTAGAGAATTAATTTGGCCAGTGGCGGCCGCCACAAAGGGTGGTGAGTCGGGTGGAGGGGGAGCACAGGGCGGGGTCACCCAGGGAGTTGTTAGAAATAATATATAACATTTTAAAAGCTTACATTTCGCTGCCTCTCCACTTCCTGGTCCCAGCAGCCCCTGAAACAGACTCACATCCAATCCCTGTGCTACAGAGCAGAGCAGGGATTGGCCTTAGTGGACTAGAAAAATGCTCTCCTCAAGCCAGGGAGTCTGTGGGGGGGTTAAGCAGCCGGGCTGGAGAAACCTAGGTGCGCATGTGTGTTTTTGTCAGCCTGAGATGCCCGGCCAAACAAACATGAGGACTTACAAAGTGCATGTAACACTCCTCCTCCGCACTCCCATGCCTCGGCCCGCCCGTCCCTATAGCACTGACTCAGAGCCGGCAAATGCAAAATAAAGCAATGCAAGAACATCGTTTTATTTTTTATTTGCTGGCTCTTAACCAGGCAGTGGGGCGATGCTCTTCCGCCATTGCAGAGGAGCCGTCGCTGAATGTGGCCTGGTGAGAGTCAGTGAAGGGGCACGCTATATTTCCCAGGTGGGAGAGTTAGCACAGCAGACAGAGAGGAAGCTAGCAAACAGGTGACTATACAATATAAAAAAACAAGTAAATATATTTAAAAAGTCATCTCACATAAGCTCATAAAGAATAGTCAAGAAGCACTTGTCAGTCAGTGGAGCGTCAAAGAAAAGAGGCCAAAAAAGTTTAGCCTATTCCTTTAGGGTACTGTACGATGTTGTGATTGGTTGTAATAAAATATGTGATTTGTAGTTCTGTTCTCAGGTCACTTGAGATGTGTAGCTCTGTAACGTTTATATGGCTGCTGTGGTGTAGTAAAGGAAAGTAAAAAGCATCATTCTCGCCTCTGGTCCTAACGTAGAATCTGGTGCAGACAGAGAGAAAAGAAACTGGCATGAAAGAAATCCGCTTCCATGTTTCGTCCCGTAAGCAAGAGATTGTGCTTGTGCACAGGCTTCCAAAGTTCTTACATTACTTTGTACTTTGGGAAGTGCTCTCATTCCCTCATGTGCTATAAGGATAGCCCTCGATTCCAGTAAAGGAATGGTTGAAGTACCATAAGTAAAACAAGCATTGGAAATGCAATAGGTCTCGCATTAGAAAAGTTGGAGTTATTGGTCTTGTAAATGACATATTTTATTTATTTGTTGGTTTTTAAAATTGCTAAATTGATGGCTTTGTCATTTACAATGCCAATAGTTATAACTTTCGCGAATGTGACACCTATAGCATTTGGAATGCAACATGTTTTGTATTTACGTGACTTAGATGGCAGCTCTGGTCGTTAGGCCACATCTCTAGAGAGCAGGAGAGTGCAGCAGGGGAGAGAAGCACAGCAATGCAATAGGTCTCGCATTAGGAAAGTTTGAGCTATTGGTATTGTAAAGGACACATTTTTTATTTATGTGCTTGTTTTGAAAATAGCGAAATTAATAGCTTTGTTATTTACAATGCCAATAGTTTTATCTTTCGCAAATGTGACACCTATTGTAACACAATATGTGTTGTGAGGGTGAGTGAGGGTGAGGGTGAGGGGTTGAGGGTGAGGGGTTGAGGGTGAGTGAGGGTGAGGGGTTGAGGGTGAGTGAGGGTGAGGGGTTGAGGGTGGGTGAGGGTGAGGGTGAGGGTGAGTGAGGGTGAGGGGTTGAGGGTGAGGGGTTGAGGGTGAGTGAGGGTGAGGGTGAGGGGTTGAGGGTGAGGTGCTGAGGGTGGGTGAGGGTGAGGGTGAGGGTGAGTGAGGGTGAGGGGTTGAGGGTGAGTGAGGGTGAGGGTGAGTGAGGGTGAGGGGTTGAGGGTGAGTGAGGGTGAGTGAGGGTGAGTGAGGGTGAGGGTGAGGGGTTGAGGGTGAGTGAGGGTGAGGGTGAGTGAGGGTGAGGGGTTGAGGGTGAGTGAGAGTGAGTGAGGGGTTGAGGTTGAGGGTGAGTGAGGGTGAGGGGTTGAGGGTGAGTGAGGGTGAGGGTGAGGGGTTGAGGGTGAGTGAGGGTGAGGGTGAGTGAGGGTGAGGGTGAGTGAGGGTGAGGGGTTGAGGGTGGGTGAGGGTGAGTGAGGGTGAGGGGTTGAGGGTGAGTGAGGGTGAGTGAGGGTGAGGGTGAGGGGTTGAGGGTGAGTGAGGGTGAGTGAGAGTGAGGGTGAGTGAGAGTGAGGGTGAGTGAGGGGTTGAGGGTGAGGGGTTGAGGGTGAGTGAGGGGTTGAGGGTGAGTGAGGGTGAGGGGTTGAGGGTGAGTGAGGGTGAGGGGTTGAGGGTGAGGGTGAGTGAGGGTGAGGGGTTGAGGGTGAGGGGTTGAGGGTGAGTGAGGGTGAGGGTGAGTGAGGGTGAGGGTGAGGGGTTGAGGGTGAGTGAGGGTGAGGGTGAGTGAGGGTGAGGGGGGTGAGGGTGAGGGTGAGTGAGGGTGAGGGGTGAGGGTGAGTGAGGGTGAGTGAGGGGTGAGGGTGAGTGAGGGTGAGTGAGGGTGAGTGAGGGTGGGTGAGGGTGAGGGTGAGGGGTGAGTGAGGGTGAGGGTGAGGGGTTGAGGGTGAGTGAGGGTGAGTGAGGGTGAGTGAGAGTGAGTGAGGGTGAGGGGTTGAGGGTGAGTGAGGGGTTGAGGGTGAGGGTGAGTGAGGGTGAGGGTGAGGGGTTGAGGGTGAGTGAGGGTGAGGGTGAGGGTGAGTGAGGGTGAGGGGTTGAGGGTGAGTGAGGGTGAGGGTGAGTGAGGGTGAGGGGTTGAGGGTGAGTGAGGGTGAGGGTGAGTGAGGGTGAGGGGTTGAGGGTGAGTGAGGGTGAGGGTGAGTGAGGGTGAGGGTGAGGGGTTGAGGGTGAGTGAGGGTGAGGGTGAGTGAGGGTGAGTGAGGGTGAGGTTGAGGGTGAGTGAGAGTGAGGGTGAGTGAGGGTGAGGGGTTGAGGGTGAGTGAGGATGAGTGAGGGTGAGGGTGAGGGTGAGTGAGGGTGAGGGTGGGTGAGGGTGAATGAGGGTGAGTGAGGGTGAGGGGTTGAGGGTGAGTGAGGGTGAGTGAGGGTGAGGGTGAGTGAGGGTGAGGGGTTGAGGGTGAATGAGGGTGAGTGAGGGTGAGGGTGAATGAGGGTGAGTGAGGGTGAGGGGTTGAGGGTGAGTGAGGGTGAATGAGGGTGAGTGAGGGTGAGGGGTTGAGGGTGAGTGAGGGTGAGTGAGGTTGAGGGTGAGTGAGGGTGAGGGTGAGTGAGGGTGAGGGGTTGAGGGTGAGTGAGGGTGAGTGAGAGTGAGGGTGAGTGAGGGTGAGGGGTTGAGGGTGAGTGAGGGTGAGGGTGAGGGTGATGAGGGGGAGTGAGGGTGAGGGTGAGTGAGGGTGGTGAGGGTGAGTGAGGGTGAGGGGTGAGGGTGAGTGAGGGTGAGTGAGGGTGAGGGGTTGAGGGTGGTGGGGTGGGGTGGTGTGGGTGAGGGTGGGGGTGAGGGTGTGTGGGGTGAGTGGGGTGAGGGGTGAGGGTGAGTGTGGTGGGGTGGTGTGGTGGGGTGAGTGGGGGTTGGGGTGGGTGGGTGAGGTGGGGGTTGAGGGTGGTGAGGGGTGGGGGTGGGGTGGTGGGGTGGGTGGGTGGGGGTGGGGTGGGGGTGGGGTGGTGGGGGTGGGGTGGGTGGGGGTGGGGTGTGGGTGTGGGGTGGGGTGGGTGGGGTGGTGGGGGGTGGGGGTGGGGTGGTGGGGTGGTGGGGTGGGGTGGGGGTGGGGGTGGGGGGGTGGGGGGGTGGGGTGGGGGTGGGGTGGGGTGGTGGGTGGGGTGGGGGGTGGGGTGGGGGTGGGGTGGTGGGGGTGGGGGTGGGGGTGGGGGTGGGGTGGGGTGGTGGGGTGGGGGTGGTGGGGTGGTGGGGTGGTGGGGGTGGGGGGTGGGGTGGGTGGGGTGGGGGTGGTGGGGTGGGGGTGGTGGGGGTGGGGGTGGTGGGGGTGGGGGGGTGGGGGTGGGTGGGGTGGTGGGGTGGGTGGGGGGTGGTGGGGTGGGGTGGGTGGGTGGGGGTGGGTGGTGGGGTGGGGTGGGGGTGGGGGGGGGGTGGGGGGGGTGGGGTGTGGGGGTGGGGGGGTGGGGGTGGTGGGGGTGGGGGTGGGGGTGGGTGGGGTGGTGGGGTGGGTGGGGTGGGGGGTGGGTGTGGTGGGGTGGGGGGTGGGGTGGTGGGGGTGGGGGTGGGGGTGGTGGGGGTGGGTGGGGGTGGGGGTGGGGTGGTGGGGTGGTGGGGTGGGGGTGGGGGTGGTGGGGTGGGGGGGTGGGGTGGGGGTGTGGGTGGTGGGGGGGTGGGGGTGGGGTGGGGGGGGGTGGGGGGTGGGGTGGTGGGGGTGGGGGGTGGGGGGGGGGTGGGGGTGGGGGGGGGGGGGGTGGGGTGGGGGTGGGGGTGGTGGGGGTGGGGGGGTGGGGTGGGGGGGTGGGGGTGGGGGGGGTGGGGTGGTGGGGGTGGGGTGGGGGGTGGGGGGGTGGGGTGGGGGGTGGGGGTGGTGGGGGTGGGGTGGTGGGGTGTGGGGTGGGGGTGGGGGTTGGGGGTGGTGGGGGTGGGGGTGGGTGGGGTGGGGGTGGGGGTGGGTGGGTGGGGTGGGGGGTGGGGTGGGGTGGTGGGGGTGGGTGTGGGGTGTGGGTGGGGGTGGGGTGGTGGGGGTGGGGGTGGTGTGGGTGGTGGGGTGTGGGGTTGGGGGTGGGTGAGGGGTGAGGGGTGAGTGGGGTGTGGGTG
>NC_136059.1:1902248581-1902303344 GCF_964261635.1 Lissotriton helveticus | reverse complement strand
GAGTGAGGGTGAGTGAGAGTGAGGGTGAAGTGAGGGGTTGAGGGTGAGTGTGGGTGAGGGTGAGGGGTTGAGGGTGAGTGAGGGTGAGGGGTTGAGGGTGAGTGAGGGTGAGGGTGAGTGAGGGGTTGAGGGTGAGGGTTGAGGGTGAGTGAGGGTTTGAGGGTGAGTGAGGGTGAGGGGTTGAGGGTGAGTGAGGGTGAGGGTGAGTGAGGGTGAGTGAGGGTGAGGGGTTGAGGGTGAGTGAGGGTGAGTGAGGGTGAGGGTGAGGGGTTGAGGGTGAGTGAGGGTGAGTGAGGGAGAGGGTGAGTGAGGGTGAGGGGTTAAGGGTGAGTGAGAGTGAGTGAGGGGTTGAGGGTGAGGGGTTGAGGGTGAGTGAGGGTGAGGGGTTGAGGGTGAGTGAGGGTGAGGGGTTGAGGGTGAGTGAGGGTGAGGGTGAGTGAGGGTGAGTGAGGGTGAGTGAGGGTGAGGGGTTGAGGGTGAGTGAGGGTGAGGGTGAGTGAGGGTGAGGGTGAGTGAGGGTGAGGGTGAGTGAGGGTGAGTGAGGGTGAGGGTGAGTGAGGGTGAGTGAGGGTGAGTGAGGTTGAGTGAGTGAGGGTGAGGGTGGGTGAGTGAGGGTGAGGGTGAGTGAGGGTGAGGGTGAGTGAGGGCGAGGAGGGGTTGAGGGTGAGTGAGGGTGAATGAGGGTAAATGAGGGTGGGTGAGGCTGAGTGAGGGTGAGGGGTTGAGGGTGAGTGAGGGTGAGTGAGGGTGAGTGAGGGTGAGGGGTTGAGGGTGAGTGAGGGTGAGGGTAGGTGAGTGAGGGTGAGGGGTGAGGGTGAGTGAGGGTGTGAGGGTGAGGGGTTGAGGGTGAGTGAGGGTGAGTGAGGGTGAGGGGTGAGGGTGGGTGAGGGTGAGTGAGGGGGGTGAGGGGGTTTAGGGTGAGTGAGGGTGAGTGTGAGTGAGGGTGAGTGAGGGTGAGGGGTTGAGGGTGAGTGAGAGTGAGGGTGAGTGAGGGTTGAGGGTGAGGGTGAGGGGTTGAGGGTGAGTGAGGGTGAGGGGTTGAGGGTGAGTGAGGGTGAGGGTGAGTGAGGGTGAGGGGTTGAGGGTGAGTGAGGGGTTGAGGGTGAGTGAGGGTGAGGGTGAGGGGTTGAGGGTGAGTGAGGGTGAGGGGTTGAGGGTGAGTGAGGGTGAGGGTGAGTGAGTGTGAGGGTGAGGGTGAGGGGTTGAGGGTGAGTGAGGGTGAGGTGAGTGAGGGTGAGGGGTTGAGGGTGAGTGAGGGTGAGGGTGAGGGGTTGAGGGTGAGGGTGAGTGAGGGTGAGTGAGGGTGTGGGTGAGGGGTTGAGGGGTGAGTGAGGGTTGAGGGTGAGGGGTTGAGGGTGAGTGAGGGTGAGGGGTTGAGGGTGAGTGAGGGTGAGGGTGAGTGAGGGTGAGGGTGAGTGAGGGTGAGGGTGAGTGAGGGGTGAGGGTGAGTGAGGGTGGTTGAGGGTGAGTGAGGGTGGGAGGGTGAGTGAGGGTGGGTGAGGGTGAGTGAGGGTGAGGGGTTGAGGGTGAGTGAGGGTGAGGGGTTGCGGGTGAGTGAGGGTGAGTGAGGGTGAGTGAGGGGTTGCGGGTGAGGGGTTGAGGGTGAGGGGTTGAGGGTGAGTGAGGGTGAGGGTGAGGGTGAGTGAGGGTGAGGGTGATTGAGGGGTTGAGGGTGAGTGAGGGTGAGTGAGGGTGAGGGGTTGAGGGGTGAGTGAGGGTGAGGGTGGGTGAGGGTGAGGGTGGGTCAGGGTGAGTGAGGGTGAGGGTGAGTGAGGGTGAGGGTGTGTGAGGGTGAGTGAGGGTGAGGGTGAGTGAGGGGTTGAGGGTGGGTGAGGGTGAGTGAGGGTGAGGGGTTGAGGGTGAGTGAGGGTGAGGGGTTGAGGGAGGGTGAGGGGTTGAGGGTGAGTGAGGGTGAGGGGTTGAGGGTGAGTGAGGTGAGGGGTTGAGGGTGAGTGAAGGTGAGTGAGAGTGAGGGTGAGTGAGGGGTTGAGGGTGAGGGGTTGAGGGTGAGGGGTTGAGGGTGAGTGAGGGTGAGGGTTGAGGGTGAGTGAGGGGTTGAGGGTGAGGGGTTGAGGGTGAGGGGTTGAGGGTGGGTGAGGGGTTGAGGGTGAGTGAGGGTGAATGAGGGGTTGAGGGTGAGTGAGGGTGAGGGGTTGAGGGTGAGTGAGGGTGAGTGAGGGTGAGGGTGGGTGAGGGTGAGTGAGGGTGGGTGAGGGTGAGTGAGGGTGAGGGGTTGAGGGTGAGTGAGGGTGAGGGTGAGTGAGGGTGAGGGGTTGCGGGTGAGTGAGGGTGAGGGTGAGTGAGGGTGAGTGAGGGGTTGAGGGTGAGGGGTTGAGGGTGAGTGAGGGTGAGGGGTTTGAGGGTGAGTGAGGGGTTGAGGGTGAGTGAGGGTGAGTGAGGGTGAGGAGTTGAGGGTGAGTGAGGGTGAGGGGTTGAGGGTTGAGTGAGGGGTGGGTGAGGGTGAGTGAGGGTGAGTGAGGGTGAGTGAGGGTGAGGGTTGAGGGTGAGTGAGGGTGAGGGGTTGAGGGTGAGTGAGGGTGAGGGGTTGAGGGTGAGTGAGGGGTGAGGGTGAGTGAGGGTGAGGGGTTGAGGGTGAGGGGTTGAGGGGTGAGTGAGAGTGAGGGTGAGTGAGGGGTTGAGGGTGAGGGGTTGAGGGTGGTTGAGGGTGAGGGGTGAGGGTGAGGGTGAGGGTGAGTGAGGGTGAGGGTGAGTGAGGGTGAGGGGTTGAGGGTGAGTGAGGGTGAGGGGTTGAGGGTGAGTGAGGGTGAGGGGTTGAGGGTGAGTGAGGGTGAGTGAGGGTGAGGGGTTGAGGGTGAGTGAGGGGTTGAGGGTGAGGGGTTGAGGGTGGGTGAGGGTGAGGGGGTGAGGGTGAGTGAGGGTGAGTGAGGGTGAGGGTGGGTGAGGGTGAGTGAGGGGTTGAGGGTGAGTGAGGGTGAGTGAGGGTGAGGGTGAGTGAGGGTGATGAGTGAGGGTGAGTGAGGGTGAGGGTGAGTGAGGGTGAGGGGTTGAGGGTGAGTGAGGGGGAGGGTGAGTGAGGGTGAGGGGTTGAGGGTGAGGGGTTGAGGGTGAGTGAGGGTGAGGGGTTGAGGGTGAGGGGTTGAGGGTGGGTGGGGGTGAGTGAGGGTGAGGGTGAGAAGTTGAGGGTGAGTGAGGGTGAGGGTGAGTGAGGGGTTGAGGGTGAGTGAGGGTGAGAGAGTGAGGGTGAGTGAGAGGTTGAGGGTGAGTGAGGGGTTGAGGGTGAGTGAGGGTGAGGGGTTGAGGGTGAGTGAGGGTGAGGGGTTGAGGGTGAGTGAGGGTGGGTGAAGGTGAGTGAGGGTGAGGGGTTGAGGGTGAGGGGTTGAGGGTGAGTGAGGGTGAGTGAGGGTGAGGGTGAGTGAGGGTGATTGAGGGTGATGGGTTGAGGGTGAGTGAGGGGTTGAGGGTGAGTGAGGGTGAGGGGTTGAGGGTGAGTGAGGGTGAAGGGTTGAGGGGGAGTGAGAGTGAGGGTGAGGGGTTGAGGGTGAGTGAGGGTGAGGGGTTGAGGGTGAGTGAGAGTGAGGGTGAGTGAGGGGTTGAGGTTGAGGGTGAGTGAGGGTGAGGGGTTGAGGGTGAGTGAGGGTGAGGGTGAGGGGTTGAGGGTGAGTGAGGGTGAGGGGTTGAGGGTGAGTGAGGGTGAGGGGTTGAGGGTGAGTGAGGGTGAGTGAGGGTGAGGGGTTGAGGGTGGGTGAGTGAGGGTGAGTGAGGGTGAGTGAGGGTGAGGGAGGGTGAGGGAGGGTGAGTGAGGGTGGGTGAGGGTGAGGGAGGGTGAGGGAGGGTGAGGGTGAGTGAGGGTGAGGGGTTGAGGGTGAGTGAGGGGTTGAGGGTGAGTGAGGGTGAGGGGTTGAGGGTGGGTGAGGGTGAGTGAGGGTGAGGGGTTGAGGGTGAGTGAGGGTGAGTGAGTGAGGGTGAGGGTGAGGGGGTGAGGGGTTGAGGGTGAGTGAGAGTGAGGGTGAGTCAGGGGTTGAGGGTGAGGGGTTGAGGGTGAGTGAGGGTGAGGGTTGAGGGTGAGTGAGGGTGAGGGTGAGGGGTTGAGGGTGGGTGAGGGGTTGAGGGTGAGTGAGGGTGAGGGGTCGAGGGTGAGTGAGGGTGAGGGTGAGTGAGGGTGAGGGGTTGAGGGTGAGGGGTTGAGGGTGAGTGAGGGTGAGGGTGAGTGAGGGTGAGGGTGAGTGAGGGTGAGGGTGAGGGTGAGTGAGGGTGGGGGGTTGAGGGTGAGTGAGGGTGAGTGAGGGTGAGGGTGAGTGAGGGTGAGGGTGAGGGGTTGAGGGTGAGGGGTTGAGGGTGAATGAGGGTGAGGGTGAGAGATGAGACGGTCTTTGAGGCGCCTCTGCTGTATTTGCATTTGGTAAAACAGCCTTAATGATGTGTTGAGAGGCGCCCCCCTGCCATTGTTGCAGGCCGCCGTGTGGGGGCCTGCTAAGTGTACGGGGAGGGGGCAGCAAGCACAATTTATGGTGTCTAAAGCGACCCTTTCCTGAGAGACAGCCCTGGAGACAGAGGATGTTTATTTCAAGGAAGTCCAGCGGCCTTCGCGTCTGGGCAGCATTTAGTAAAAAAACAAAAAAAAAAGTACAAATATTTAGAAGCATTTACATATGCATTTAATCCATCGTGCAAGTCTGTCATTGCACGCGGGTGGAATGTTTGTCTACTTGCTGTTTATTTTTTACATCAACAGATGCAGGGAGGGTGACGCTCTGTGAAGGAGTGCAGCGTGGGACCCGTGGTGTACGTGGCTAGTGAACGTGAATAGTGCGCATATAGTAGTTACTGCAACAAAACCTACAAAACCGCATAAAACCTAATTAAAAAAAAAGAAAAAAGAGACAGGCTGTTATAAACAATGGAATTTACACACGTGCTTGTTGGTGATGTATTCGCCTACGCCTACATCACTTATAAAACAAGACAGATTGAAGGCAGAGAAGGGGGGGGAGGAGAAATGCGACGCGGCGGGCAGGGGAGGGGGCGGAGCGGGTAGAGCGGCATGTGGGTGTGAAGCAGCCGGGGCCTTTGAAGTGAAGCTAAGCTTCACTTCAAAAGGTGTGGGAGGAATGCGGCTGAGGGAACAGACGGCGATTTGGTGATGTGCACGCGCATTTTAGGTCAATGCGCAAGCGCATTGACCTAAAAGCCATGGGCACAGCAGCAAATCGCCGCAGTTAGGTAAACTTTGTTTAAAGCCCTATAGTCTCGCTCTGCTCGATGCGCATGCGCATCGACAGGCGAGACCTAAAAAACAATACCTCTCCATTGTGCTTAGTGAGGGCAAGTACTTATAAGTTGGAGAGATGTGTTCTAATCGACAGCTGCACTTGAGAAACACGAACTGCAGCTGGCTTCTCCAATGAAAAGCATGGAGGCTCCTGCTATTTCTCCCGCTGCCTGGTAGTAGCTCTCCAGGTGTGTGTAAGTCAAAAGCTGATGTTTGGAGAAAAACAGATCACCAAAGTATATTTCAAGCTGATATTTGATTGAAAAATAATGCTTATTACCTTGGTGCCAGGGGCATTTCAGGTATGCTTTCATATATTACTCATGTACAGGTATTCTAAATTGAAAAATCCTTTTTAGGTCTGCGCATGCGCTGTTGCTTGTGAGACATTGTGTTTACTAACAGGGGGTTTAGATTCTGCTCATTGCTTACATTTGGTTGGCTTCACCGCAACTCTCATTTCCTTGCTTCTCTTTAGTCGGTGCTTGCTGGCTTCACTTCCTCATGGTGTGTTTGCCCCTGTCCTGAATCAAGGGACAAACTACTGCTTCCTTGTCCAATGCTGTGTCCTTCCACTGCTCGCGCTTTTTCAAGAGTACTTTTTTACTTGCAGCCCCCCATAAGAATGCATGTATTTGCAGGCTGTCAACCCCCATCCCATCCTGCGTTGTGGCTTGCCCGGACCCCCTCCTACATTGTTGCTATACCTGTCCTCCCACCTCAAGGCGTTGCCTCCCCGTCGCCATTCTCCCTCCCCCTTTCATTGCTTGCCCTGTCCCTCTGTCTCCCCCCCCATCGTTGGTTGTTTATTTACATATTTAATTCTGCTTCCCCTATACATTTTTACAATATTTGCTCTTTATTTAACCATACTACATTTTAAACGATTTATATTACTTTTGGGCTAATTGTAAAATCACTAGATACTTTATTCAATTCGTAGTTCACATCCAAATATACGATGCAATAAAAGACGACCCTCTGGAGAAATAGCATAACACCAGCACCAGTTTGAGTATTTTTCTACAGAACTGTTCCTGCCCCTCTATCATGAACTTCTTGAACTCTGCCACTACTGAACTCTCTTTGTTTTCTCTTTGCCCTTCTCTTTCCAAATTGTTTGTAAGTTATGTGCTTTTGGCAAATTCTGGTGAGGCTGTGAATTCAGTGGGACATTGTCAATTCCCAGGTCTTCCAGGAGTCAGGATCTGTTTTGGTCTGGAGCACTCACTGCGGCTACCTCTACAGACTCCAAAACACATATAATGCTGTCGCTAGTAAGACGGGTGAGAGGTTGAATTTTCATACCTCTGCTTCTGTGTACCTTGCTTTGTGTGCTTTGATAGAGTTTTGTAGTTCAGTGAGGTTGTTAAATTAAAGTAGGTCATACAGTCTGTGTATTTTTTAGGCCGGGCTTACTAGACACTTTAGAATGGGGTTGCCACCTTTCCCAGAGAAAAAAAAACCTGACTATTTGTTCACATTTTATGATTCTGCAAAGGCGAGGACATGATCCTTAGATAGAAATTTATATAAAAGTATATCTTCATATGTAACATTGCCCTTCTGTCTTGGTTTACTTCAATTACCAGCCAGGGATCATTACAGCAGCTCTAGAATACATTTCGAAGTGATTTCTTCCTAAATTTGCTGTTTAAAGTATGTACTCCCAAGGGAAAAAATAATGGCTTTAGGTGTTTTTCCAAATTTTGGGACCAGTTGTAACATAAATTTACCCCAGTATTGGAACTTTCATAGATTAACCAACAACAAAAAATACAGAGTGCCCCGGGAAAAGTCAACTAAATGACTAACGTTAACCTCTCTCTCATTGAGTTCAACAGAAAAAGTGAATGTTGTGAACCCTTTACGGAATTTAGGGATACCTCACACAGGTCACCGGTTGGACGACTATTGTCATCCCACCCGGTGATCGTCCAGCGTCATCATCGGTATCCTGCCCCTGCGACAGACTGGCGGTGCAATGCCTGTCGGGCAACAACGGATGCTGCACTTTGGCGGGGATCTTTTATTCCTTAGCCAAAGGGTGTGTGGGTGTGAGGGGCCTAAAAAAGTGCAATAGTGAGCGTGAGTGTAGTCTAAAAAAAGTCAGTAGAGTCCATAGGGCAAAATTTTAATGGCATGGCTCACTGCTTTATTAAAAGGAACGATAAGGGGTATTGAGGCGAGACAATTAAAGTAATCGAGCCTCATTCAACCCTTAGTGAACGTATGGTCAACATGTTTCTTGCCACTAAGGCAATTCATCAGGACCAAAAAAGTGCTCATATAGTTGCTGTAGATCCCTCAGTGGTCAGAGGAATCGAGTATACGACCTGGTGTGTGTCGTAGGGCAATCCTTCGTCCAGTCCCTCCCCAGAACTAGGCAGGAAAAAGAAGAAGAAGAGTATAGTCAAAAATATGTCTGTGTACCCCAGCCATCTTTAGATGCAAAAAATTACATGCTGGTGATGCATTTCGGGGTTTAGATGGGTATATGAAAACCCCATCATGAAGAGACATTCGAGTGAGGGAGACGGTTAGAGAATAGTGTGAACGAGGGATTACCGCGTTCTATATGTGTAAACAGTGCTCATTGAGTAGGCATGCGACATGTGTGCCCTGGAAATGGCATGCACAGTGGTTTATACCTGTATCGTATGCCGTGACATGCCATGCGTTTGTATCTTTGTAATACAAACAACTGTGAGTGTGCACATTCACACACGTGAAATTAAAATTATTTCGAGACAACATGAAGGGAGAGAAACATATTATCACTCTGGCTCATGAATAAATGGCAACCGCAGATTGGCGCCAGTGTAGTAGAAAGGCCTTATCGTGAAACACCCAACACGCTGGGAAAACGGTAACAATGCAAGCCTTACCCGTAGTCCCAGGGTTGGAAATCCCTCACGCTGACCTGGTGGGGCCAGAACTGGGTGTAAATAACCTAGAACGAGTAAACAGCGCCGCCGAGTCAGGGAGTTATTTAGCGGCGCGGCTTACCGTCTGCTGTAGTCCCGCATGGATCCTCGCCACGGCGATCAGGAGGAAACGCTCGCGGAGGTCCTTACGTGAATCAGTGCGCCTTACCTGTTCGTTGCTGGCAGAGGGCGTCTAGTCACCTACCCCTCCCACATCGGTATTACCGCAGGACAGCCGGTGGAGCCGCGAAGTGCCGCTGCCTCAGATGAGACCGGGAAGCGCGGGCACCGTGGAGGCGTGTCCAAGGCGTGTTGCTAGGCAACGTGACGCCGATGTGAAAAGCGATGATTACCCCAGGTTGCAAAAAGGGTAAAAGGTGGGTGCCATCTTGGAACGGGGAGGTAGTTTACTTGATGGCAAAAATTAATGCTAGGGAAGGGGCAATGAGTTCGTACACAGAACTCTCTAGCGCCGTCTCAAGAACGGGAGGACAGTGTATTGACTAGTATTGGAGGTAACTTGGATAAGGACAATAAGTCCAAGTACTGAGCTATCTGGCTAGCATTGTCCAAGGCACCGCATCATTAAGACCGAGTTCGTCGGTGTGCAGACGATGCACCCATCTCTGCTCCAATCTGAAGAGGGCTTGTTGGTTCATTCCAGGTTGGCACTCGAGGACAGTCCAACGTATGTTCTCAGTGGAGTGGTTGTTTTCTTTACAATGGTCATATAGCCTTGTATGTGTTTTTGCACAACGGATATTACTATTGTGCTCCATGATGCGCTGTTTCACAGGGCGCATCGTCATCCCAATATAGAGCATCCTACAGGGGCACACCAGGACATAGATACACCTCGAGCTGTTACAATTGGTGTGTTTATTTATGGTCCAAGTAAAGTCCCCTTGCAGTTCAATAGTTTTCCCCTGGATAGTTTGGGGGCATACTACACAAGAGCCACATCTATAATGTCCAGTGACTGGAGGGAGATCCCATAAGGTCTTGACCGGTCGAGTGCTCGATTTTTTTCGGGCGGGTGTGGATCAGCGTGTCTTTCAGGTTCGCTGTTCTCTTGAATGCAAAACGTGGCCGCGACAGTTCCATCCCCGCGGAATTTAGGATCCCCCAGTGTGAGGTAACAGCCTTTTTTATGAACGTTGAGTGCCTGGTGTAGGATGTAACACAAGTAATAGTGTCATCTTGCTCTTTTGGGTGAACCTCGAGTAGGGCATCTCTATTGTTATTCAAGGCTCTTTTGAATGATTTCTTCAACAGTCGTGTGGGGTATCCCCTATCCTGGAGCTTGTGTTGCAGAATCTGAGCCTCTTGTTTGAAGTTTTGGACAGAGCTACAGTTTCTCCGTATGCGGAGGAATTGCCCGAAGGGCAAATTATCCCTCAGGGCTTTTGTGTGGTGGCTTTGGTAGAGGAGTAAACTGTTTCTGTCAGTGTCCTTTTTGAAGAGGGAAGTGCTGATTGTTTCTGGTTCTAAACAAATGGTTAGATCAAGAAAAGGTATCGATGTTTCGGAGATAGTGCCCGTAAACTTCAAGAATGGGTCTTGTTGGTTAATCCACTCGCAAAAGGCTTCGCAGCTGAGTCGGTCCCCTTTCCAGAAGATCAAAATGTCGTCGATGTAACGACGCCAGAGAGTGAGGTTCTCTCGGTATGGATTGTGCTCTGGAGGGTAGATATGATTCTTTTCGAACGAGGCCATGTAAATACATGCCAGGCTCGGCGCGAATGTCGAACCCATAGAGGTCCCACGGACCTGATGGTACAACTGAGATTCATATCTGAAGAAATTTTCAGTGAGGGCAATATGGGCAAGCTCCATAATGAAGGCTATCGGTGTTGGAGACAGCCATTCTTCTTCTCGCATCAATGAGTCGACTGCTTCAAGGGTAGCTTGTTGTGGAATATTTGTATACAACGCCTCCACGTCAAGGGTGAGAAGCAGGTCGATGTCTTCTCTCCCATCGATATCATCGATAAGGCGGAGGACGTCTCTGGTATCTTGTAAGTAAGATGGAATTTGTTTCACAAAAGGTTGGAAAAAGGCATCGCAAAATTGGGATAGAGGCTCTAACAATGACCCGATGCCAGAGACAATAGGTCTCCCGGGGACTGGAGAGATACCCTTGTGTATTTTTGGAAGGGTATAAAAATAAGGTGTAACAGGGTCCAGTGTCACCAAGAAATCTGCTTCCTTCTTGCTTATCCACTCATTCGTCTCCGCCTCAATGACAAGACCCATGATGGTGGTGGAGAGCCGTTTGGTGGGGTCCTCCATGAGTGGTCTGTAATGTGTCGTGTTTGCCAGTTGTCTCCTGCATTCGCGATCGTAGTCCTCGTAGTTTTGTATGACCGTGGCTCCCCCTTTGTCTGCCTGCTTGATGATGATGGATTCATCCCTGCCCAGATTGTTGGATGCTAGTCTTTCTGCAGTGGATAGGTTATGGAAGGGTTTGGTGGTTGGTTTGTTCCGCAGGCTCCTCAACACTGCCCGCTCAAAGGTTAAGACTTCTGGCGGTACCATCCCATCAGTGGGGGTGAAGGTGGAAGGCTTTTTTAGACCTGTGTCTTGACTCGGAAGTTCAGGTTGGTTCTCGAAGAAGGCACGAAGGCGTATCTTCCTGAAGAATTGTTTGAGCTCAATCATCTCTTGGAAGGTATCAGGGGTTGGGGTGGGGACAAATCCAAGTCCCTTCTCCAAGACTTTTTTCTCTGTTGGTGAGAGAGTTCTGTTCGATAAATTGACGATCAAACTCGTCTCCCTCTGGATGTCGTGCTCCTGGTCTCCATCGCAGTCGGTACTGGTGTTTGGTCCTGCCACTGTACTCCTTTCTGCCCGCCTCGCTTTCGCCCTCTTCCTCTGCCCCAACCTCTGCCTTGAAAAGGTGGCGGATTTCATAGATTCCCATTGCTTATATCATTCCCCGTCATCGGAATGGGAGTCTCGGTAACAAAATGACATAGCAGTAGGTACAAAAGAGAAAGAAAAAGACCTAGGCCTCATTCCCTTTTGTAGCCTATCCACCTCTTTTTGCAAAAGAGACCAAAGCAAAGCAACAGCCAATCAGATTAGCCTCACCCCATCGAACCCTACTGAGAGAACCTCAGACCCTTAGATTTTCTACCGCACGTTGTGCTAAGGGAGTCTCCTTCAACTCTATTTGAAGATTTTCCAGCATTTTCCCTTCAGGATTGTTAGGTGTTTCATCTAGAAATGTCTGACAAGGAGAAGAAAGCCCTTTTAAGGCTTGTTCCACCTGTGGCAAGAAAAGGCAGTATGTGGAGGACCGGCATAAGGACTGCATTTATTGCCTGTACCCTGATCATAAGGCTACGGACTGCAAGATCTGCCTCACCTTCTCTACGAAGACCCTCCGGGACCGTGAGGGTCGCCTCCTCACATGGCTCCAGAAGCTGAAGTCGAGGAAGGAAACTCTGTCAAGTGACAGTGAGGATTCGTCATCTGCTACCTCATCCAGAAGGTCAGTCAAAAGGGGTAGCGCTTCACCTTCACCATCCTCAGAGTGTCCAGTTAAGGCCTCAAAAAAGACCCCCCGTGAGTCTGAGAGCCGGAGTCCTAGCAAATCTCCTCACCACGGTGTAAAGGAGAGGGAAGGACTATCTACAGCTACAGCAGTGGTGGAGTCTGCTAAAGCGTTTAAGAAGCCCTCTTCTATAACATCTGAGAAGTCAGAGAAAGATTCCAAGTCGTCGACAATGCTACAAAAGACTCCGTCAAGGAAGGCTTCTAAATCTCAGGTGAAGAAAGTTACACCGTCGACGGGCTCGTCGACGGTGCCAACAGCGTCGACGGGAGCATCGAGGACGGTTACAGCGACGTCGACGAGAGTGTCGATGAAGGTGTCGACAGCGAAGACGACGAGCGTGTCGACAACAGCGGCGGTGACAATGGTGTCGTCGACGAGAGCAACGATGACGACGACAGGAGCACTGACGGTCTCGTCGACGGCAGTGTAGACGACGCCCATCTCGTCGTCGATGATTCAACCGTCGACGGTGCATTTTCCGTCGACGACCTCGTCGATGATGGTTTCTCTGGCAACACCATCGCCGACAGTGCCGTCGATGAAGTCTTCGTCGACGGAAAGGATTACAATTTCTTTAAAGAGGATAACGCCGGATACGACATCTCCAAGGAGGGTTACCTCCTTGCCTCCCGCACTGTTGCTTGAGGAAGAAGAAGAGGATTCTGATGGGGATGATCAGGACTCTTTTGGCTATGCAATAGTCCTTCTCAGTTGTTGGTGAAATGCCAAGAGACTGTTTCTGAGAGCGAGTACCTTCATGAGTGCTCTTACCAGCAGTCTTATCAACGTCAAGAGAGCGCAGGCCAGGAGATGGATCCAGTTCCTTCTTCCCTCTTGGCAGATCTTCATGGCATGTTGCAAGATTATAGGGCAAGGTTTTCTCAGACTCCTCCTCCTGTTGCCTCTTTCCCTGCAGTACAGGTTGTACCTGCACCATCGGCTTCGACAATGGTTTCTCCGGAACTACCAATCCAGATGGTTTCTTAGCCACAGGCACCTGTCCCAAGTATACTTCCAGTGGTCGAGGAGGCTCAGGATGATTCCTCGGACGAGGATCAGGATGATGACAACAGGTCTAACCAAGGTTTAGAGTGGGATGATTATGTGATCCCGGAACCAGCGTCACCTATTCCCGACCCAGTGGACTCTCCCCTGGCGGATATTGGGGGTTTTCACAAGCTGATGGAGAGAGCCTCTAGTAGGTTCAAACTTCCAATGCCTTCTGTGCAAACAGAGTGCTTCCTCTATGATTTTAAGGATCCCTACAGGAAGGTAATCCGGTCCATTCCCATTCTCAGCCATGTCTGGGATGTGGGTTTGAAGGCAATGAAGAACCCGGCTACGGTGATTCCAGTTTTGCCACGCCTGGAAAAGAAGTACAAGGCCCCTGAGGATAGTCCAGCGTCTTTGACTGGGCAGCCGAAACCGGATTCAGTAATGTCGCAGGTGGCACATAGGAAGTCACGTAATCCTTCTGCCCACCTGACAACTCCTCCTGATAAAGAGGGCAGGCGCCTTGATAATGCGGGAAAGAGATTTTCCTCTATGGCAAGTCTGCTGGTATGAGCAGCGAATGCGTTGGCGATCCTTGGCAGATATGATACAGCTTTCCGTTTGCTTGCAGGCGCTGCGGTTCTTCGTCGCCAAGGATGGCTCAAGGCGCCGTGGTTCAGGCGGGAGGTCCAGAACAAGATCCTGGACCTCCCATTTGATGGTGAGACATTGTTCGGCAAGCATATCGATGATGCCCTCCAGGACATAAAAAAGGATATGGAGACTGCTAGATCTCTCGGTACTCTTCAGTATCGAAAGGTTCCTTTCCAGGGAGCCAGAGGGAAGAGCACTTCTTCTTACAGAGGTTCGTACCAACAACAACGGTACTCTTCTTATGGGTCAACGCCACAATCGCATCAGCAACCTCGTCTTTCTCTAGGTCCAATGCTAGAGGAAAGTAGAATCACCAGGGACGTGATTCTTCCAAGAGGCAATAGCGGTGTTCTGGCTCTGCCTGCTGTACCCATCTCCCCATCAACATCTGTGGGAGGCAGGGTATCTCAATACCTCCATAACTGGAAACGGATACCATCAGACCGTTGGGTGCTCAACATCATTCAAGAGGGCCATACACTGGAATTTATTCAAATACCACCTTCCAAGCCCCCTGCTGCCATGCCTTCGAAACATCTGCGTCTCTTGCAGTTCGAAGTTCATCAGATGCTCCTCAAGGGAGCTGTAGAGCTGGTTCCCTTTTATCAAGAAGGGGAAGGATTCTATTCCAGGTTTTTCCTAGTAAAGAAGACGCTGGAGAAATGGCACCCCATTTTAGATCTCAGGGAGCTAAACACCTATCTCATTTCTCAATCCTTTCGGATGGTCTTGCTCCAGGATATCTTACGTCTCCTCAGTCCAGGAGATTTCATGGCCACTCTCGATCTCGAAGATGCGTATTTTCACATACCCATTCATCCAACCCACAGGAGGTTTCTTTGATTCACAGTAGCCAAGAGCCACTTCCAATTCAAAGTTTTACCCTTCGGACTTCGCTCTGCCCCGAGGATCTTTACCAAGGTGCTGGCACTGGTGGCAGCTTTCTTAAGGAAACAGCATTTTCAGGTCTTCCCATACCTGGACGACTGGTTACTGAAGGCCCCGTCCAGGGAGGCAGCAGAGGAAACGGTCAAGGCATGTACAAATCTATTCAGGAATCTGGGTCTACCTCTCAACAGGGAGAAGTTGTCTCTCTTCCCTTCCAAGACAGCATGTTTCCTGGGGGCTATTCTGGACACGTCTCTCAGCAAGGCTTCTCCATCCTTCGAAAGGCAGGCAAAACTGAGGTCCATGACTCATTTGTTGAGAAGAAGAAAGTGTCTTTCAGTACGCCGTTACAAATCCCTTCTAGGAGTGATTTATTCATGCATTCCTCTAATACCCCACTGCAGATTGCGGATGCGATCTCTTCAGGAGCAACTAGACAGGCAATGGCAACAAGTTCACGGCTCATTCGACGACAAGGTGGTGATTACTGCGGCAATGAGAAAGGCAGCCTTGTGGTCGACGATGGGGCATTGGTTGCCCCAGCACCGTCATCTTCACATCAACGTCCTGGAGCTCAGAGCGATCCGGCTGGCGCTGCAAGCATTTCTTCCACGATTGCAGGGGTCAATGCTTCTCGTCTGCATGGACAACACCACGGCCATGCACTACATAAACAAGGAAGGGGGTACCAGATTTCTTCCGTTGTCGCAGTAGGCCCAAGAAATTTGGGAGTGGGCGATCCTACACGGAATATCGCTACAAGCAGAACACTTGCCAGGAGTGCTAAACGAAAAGGTGGACAGGCTCAGCAGGCTTTAGTCAGTCAGCCACAAATGGGAACTGAACCAGACGGTCTTGGAGGAGATTTTCCATTGGTGGGGCAAACCCTCAATACATCTCTTTGCCACCCCGGTGAACAGAAAATGCCAGTTTTATGCAAGAAGGCTACACCATCGAGGATCGCTGGGGAATGCTTTTTTGATAGAATGGTCAAGAGCATGTGTGTACGCCTTCCCCCCATTCCTTGATTCCAAGGCTACTCAAGAAGATCAAGGCGGAACCGTGCAAGATGATCCTAATAGCTCCTGCTTGGCCGAGGCAGTTTGTGTTCACGGAGCTTCACCTCCTTTCTCTGGCCCCTCCATTTCCTTTGCGGGTGATTCCGGATCTTCTCACGATGTCCCAGGGTCAAATCTGGCATCCTGATCCTCGTTCCTTACACCTGACAGCATGGCTCCTGAGCAGCAAGAGTTCCTAAACCTTCACCTCTCGGATGAGATAAGAGAGGTTCTTTCTCAGGCTAGAGCCCCTTCCCCTAACAAAACTTACCGTTTGAAATGGAAAAGATTTTGCATCTGGTGCCAGAAGAAGGGTGTTGACTCTTTCTCTTCTCAGCCTCATCAGATTCTGCCTTATCTTCTGTCCTTGGCTAAGGCAGGATTGGCTCATTCATCCATAAAAGTTCACTTAGCGGCAGTTTCTCGCTACAGGCGCACTGCATCTGGACCTTCTCTCTGGTCATCCAGAATTGTCAAACAGTTTCTCAAGGGTCTGTTTTGAGTCTTTCCTCTGGTGAGGCCTCCGCCTCCCACATGGCATCTGAACTTGGTTCTCAACCAGTTGATGAATCATCCCTTCAAACCGATTCATCGAGCAGACATGAAATTCCTTTCGTGGAACCTGGCACTCCTTCTTGCTCTCACTTGGGCAAGACGCATTGGGGAATTGCAAGCTCTGACAATACAGGAACCTTTTCTCCAATTCAAAAGAAATACTGTAATTCTAAGGACTAATCCAAAGTTCATACCCAAAGCGCCTTCAGACTTTCATCTCAACGAACCAGTGATTCTCAAGACTTTCTTTCCTCAACCTTCCACGCCGGCGGAAAGTTCACTTCATTCACGGGATGTGCAGCGGAGCTTGAACTTTTATCTGGACCGCACTAAGGGATTTCATAAGTGTTCTCAATTATTCATCGCATTTAGTGCTCCTCGCAAGGGCTTACCACTGTCGAAGCAGGGTATTGCTAGGTGGACCTCCAGTGCCATTCAGTACTGTCACTCTGCAGCGAGCAGCCTCTAGAAGGCAGAGTCAGAGCACACTCCACAAGATCCATGGCTTCCTCTACGGCTCTCTTTGCGGGAGTTCAGATTAAAGACATTTGCAGAGCTGCGACTTGGAGCAACACGCACACCTTCACGAGACATTACTATCGGGAAACCTCGGCACAAGAAGACACGGCTGTAGGCCAGGCAGTCCTGAGGAACCTCTTCCATTGAGTGGTGAGCTTTCCCTTCTATCCCTCCTTCCTATGATTCCACATTTTGTATCTAATAAGAATACTGACTACTGTTTCAATGTCTATTTATTTCTTATGAAAGTATGGATACTGAGGTATTTCTATATTTATGCCACAAAATGTGCTTTATTGCTTACTGCTAGCTACTCTGATACAAGCTATGGGAATCTATGAACGTTCCAATACTGGGGCAAGAAAGCAAGTTACTTACCTGTAACTTTGGTTCCCCAGTATTAGTAACTTTCATAGATTCCCATGCGCCCACCCTCCTCCCCTGGGAAAGCTCGGCCTATAGCAGATGTGGTTACTATTACACAACGGCTATGAAAATTTGAGGCTCTGAGGTTCTCTCAGGAGGGTTCTATGGGTGAGGCTAATTTGATTGGCTGTTGCTTTGGTCTCTTTTGCAAAAAGAGGTGGCTATGCTACAAAAAGGAATGAGGCCTAGGCCGTTTTCTTTCTGTTTTGTACCTACTGCTATGTTATTTTGTTACCGAGACCCCCATTCCGACGACGGGGAATGATACAAGCTATGGGAATCTATGAAAGTTACCAATACTGGGGAACCAAAGTTACAGGTAAGTAACTTGTTTTCATTCTGGTCATGCCGATAAAAAAAACTGCTAAGTGGCAACCTCAGCTAATAAGACCAAGGATTTTTTCTCCATAGTCGACGAGCTTGCACAACCGGATAGAGTTATGGTGAAACCTGCCCCCTGGCAATCCTTATGTGACTCCCTTAACTCTTACTTCATCGAGAAAATCGCCACCATCAAAGCTAGTATTCCTACTCCCACACCTTCGTCCACCCCCTCTACCACGTGTAACAACCCTTTGCTATTGGACTAGATCCCCCTGATCTCCAAGGAAGAGTTTTTTGTCCTATTCAAAAAAAGTTGGATCAGGTTCCCCTACCGATTGCTGTCCTCCTCATATCTTACAGGCGGCTTTCCTCACTTGTCCAGGCCCGCCCCTCTCACTTCTGAACAACTCCCTTAAACAAGGCATTGTCCCAGACACCTTTAAAAATGCAGAAATTGTCCAGATCCTTACGAAACCCAACTCTGACCCCTTGGTCCTTAGTAATTTCCGTCCCATCTCCTTACTCCCCTATCTAAGTAGAATTCTTGAGGCCCACGTAGCAAACTGTCTCCGCTCATTTATTGAGCACTCCTATTTCCTCGACCCTCACCAGGCAGAATTTAAACCAGCACACTCCACGGAGGCAGTCATCCTAGCAGTCATGGACGAGCTAAGGAGAAGGGTCGATAAAAACCTCAACGAGGCCCTGGTACTCCTGGATTTATCAGCCACATTTGACACAGTCTATCATGGCCTCCTGATCGACTGTGTCAGTAATGCTGGAATCCAGGGTCTGGCATTGAAGTGGATTTCCTCCTTCCTCTGCAGCCGTTTTCAGGCAGTCCGCCTCGCCAAATTATCACCCAAAAAAATGAATTTGACATGTCGGGTCCCCCAGGGTTCATCCCTTGTGCCCCTTCTTTTTAACCTATACTTACTACCTCTGATTTGGTCCTTGCGCAAAAGAACAGTCGAAACATTCAACTATGCTGAAGACCTTCAGCTGGTGTTTGATATTGACTCCTCTAACATCTCAGTATCCAATTTTCAATCTACCATAAGTTTTATCAGCGAATGAATGTACGCCAACCAATTGAAACTTAACCCTGATAAAACTGAGCTGATTCTAACTGGAGGAACTGCCAACCTGTGGAACTCTAACTTTTGGCCTCCTCTCCTAGGCAGTCCTCCTTGCCCAGTAGGATCTGTAAAAAGTCTAGGGGTTATAATTTGCAATGACTTGTCTATGAAACCCCAGATCAGCGTGGTGGTCTCTGCTTGCTTTTTCCACCTACCCAGAATCCGTAAGATCTGAAGATTTCTGACTACCGAGACCCTGACCCTAGTCACCTTGGCCCTGGTTACCTCCCGAATTGATTATGCCAACTCCCTTTATGTCGGTATTCCGGCATATCAACTTCATCATTTACAGCTGGTACAAACCAAGCAGCTAGGCTTATCTACCACCAACCTAGACATCAACATGTCAGTATTTTGTTGAAGAGCCTCCACTGGCTTCTGGTGGCTAAACGCTGTGCCTTCAAGCTGGGCTGCACCATCTTTAAAGCCCTCGCTGGGAACGGCTCAGCATTCATCTCCTCAAGGATTCAGCGCTATAACCCCTCTCGTGAACTGCATTCCTCTCATTTGAATCTGCTTACCATCCCCGCTTTCAAACGGGAAAAACACTGTGTCTCAGATTCTCAGTCCTGACCCCTCAATTCTGGAATTCACTTCCTGCTGGACTGAGGTCAGTAACCTCCTATGCTCAGTTCAGAACACTACTCAAGACCTTCTTGTTCTCTCAGGCATACGAGTAAATCATCTGTTATTGCGTCACTGTTGCCCCTCCCACTCTCAGCGCCATGAAAACGCTTGGTGTACGTGCGCTTAACAAGTAACTTTAACATAACATAACCCTGGTTACAAACCATATTGTGGCTTAACAAGAACATGGAGGGGCTTGGAGCCCTCCCATTGCTTACCATTGGTTGGCTTCACTTGTCACTCTTATTTACCTACTTCTTATTTGTGTCCCAGCTTGTTAATCTTCTGTTTATCCCTTCCATTGAGCATTGCCTCTTTATAATCTCTTTGACTGCCTGGCATCACTACTTCCACTGCTTGTTTTAAGCACTACTTTTGTCTTTTTTGTGGCGCACTCTATTAGAATGTGTCTTTTTTTTAATCTGTCTCCCTCGTGTTCATTTCTCACTCTGCACTCCTAGTTACTCTCTGTTGCCCGACTGCTTCTCCCTGTCACTCCTTATTGTCCATGTGCTTTTCTCCATTACTTTCCTCACCTGTGCTATCCATGTTGCTTTGCGCTAGCCCCCATTTTGCTTTCCCTGCCACCCTCCCCTTGTTGCTTCTTCACCCCGTCCAGACCTTACCTCATTTTCGCGGCCCCTTTCTGTATTGCTTTTCCGTTCTCCCCCACCCTCCCCTGTGTTGCTTCGCTGTTCACCCCCACAATCCCTGTGTTGCTTTGCCTTAATTTATCCCATCCTCCCTGTGTTCTTTTCACTCCCCTGCCTTAAAAAAAACCTTTGTGCATTTTCTTTTCTTTTTATTTAGCAACGCAACTTGGTTTAGTAACTAAAAATAAAAAAAAATCTCTGTGTCATTTTGTAGGTGTGTGTGTGCATGAATTGTGTGGTGCATATGCCTACAAAATGACGTGGATGAGCACATCAATTATTATTATTATTATTTTTTTTACTTTAGCCATGCTGCACAGCGTAGCGGATGTTGTGCAGCGTCTTTATAAACCTTTAGCAAAGCCAATTGGCTTCAAAGCTGAGATTTTTTGGCTTTGTCAATGCTTGTCACATCACTGCTGCCAACCTTGCCTCATGCACTAAGGTGATCAGTGCTGGTAATCTTGCATGGGGTGGCCACTATTGTAATCTTGTCAAGTGTTACAACATTGATAATATTAGTAGCTCAGAATTATTTTCATTTACCATGAGCAGGGTCTTGCTACAGAGAAGGTTCGAGACCCCTGAACTGCAGTATTGAAAAGCGAAAGAGCCCCTCACATGACATTGTGTTAAGAATTATATCTGGAGCAAATAAAGCAACTGGTTCTCTGGTGTCAGAGTGAGTGAAAGCCCCCTGAAATGTGCAGTTCACAGAAACAAGCCTTTTCACTATTATACCCATTGGAGGCCAGTAGTGACCCATCATTGACTTTGGTGATGCCCATATTTATGGCTGTTGTCAGAGCTGAGAGTGTTATTTGCCTTGTGCTGGAATTGTGAGAAAAAGCTTCACGTTGTGGGTGTTTGCCTCTTGCACAGAGACGGTCACACCTCATCATCTGTTGTTATTCTGAGCCAGCTGCAGCTCTTTTAGACGTAGATGCTACCAAGACACTGCCTGGGCAGGTTTTTGTGGTATTTGTAGGGAAAACATGTGATGTGTGACTGAGAGTCAGCTGCACACAGACAGACCTTTGCTTGTCTATGATATTTGTGTGGGGCCTCCCTTGAATTCTTAACATATTTATTTTTCTATAGTGTTACGTACACTGCATGTAGTGCAGCCGTTCGTCTGTCATGCATTCCGAAACATTTGTGCTGGATCTGCAATAGTCGTGCTTTTTTTGGCAGTTTTGTATAGCGCGAAAAAGACCCGAAGGTATCAGCGCGCTTTACATGAGCACCGGTTGCCTCATTTTGGTGGGCACAGAGAGATAGAGAGATTAAGTGACTTGCCCAGAATCACAGGATGTTGAGCATCCCTGCCGAGGCTCGAACCCGATTCCGCAGCTTCGACAGCTGTAGCCCTCAGGCCACATCCTCTCCTCTGCACAGCTAATTGGCTAATTGTTTATAGAACTGTGAGTCTTAAGTTTTTTTCAGTTGTTTCTTTGATTTCTCCCGAGTAAATTTAATCTGAACATTGGCAATGGAAAATATTATATGTAAGAACATGGTCTGTGCCACAGAGTACATCATAAATTAAAGGGGTTATTTTAACATTATGGTGTATTTTGTGGCATTGACCGTCGCCTTTTGTAGGTACATTTCTATCTAGGTTTTGAAGTTTGTAAACCTTTACTATATTAGGCATCAATGCTAAGTCGCAAGTACTGAGTGAATTCAAGGCACTGCATCATTTGGTTGCCACGTTCACGTTTTGTGAAACTGGGTCACATTGCGTATGGTCGCTACATTCTTTTAAGCTCTTGAAAATAAGAAAACATTAATTACAAAGTTCCTGCTGCACGCCATTCAGCATACACAAACACACCCACAATCCTATATAGACATCTATAGGAATGAAAAAGCAATCTATTGTGTAAAACATGCAAATGATAGTGATGCTGAAAGATTATGTGGAAAATGGAAAATTGAATAAAAAGGTTTAAACAAAATTACAAATGTCCTGCTTATAATTGACTTGTTATGCAGCATAATGAAGCACATTCTGTGCCAGCATCATTTCGACATTTTAATACTGCTTGTTGTAGGAATACTTCTCTACTCATTAAATGATGCACGGAGCCTCAAGTATTGTGTAACTGCTTTTATTCCTCAGAGCGCCGGGGCAGCGCACCTCTCTCTCTGCCGGGCTCGGCGCCACAAGATGGTTTCCGGTTCCTGTCTACCCCTTCCGGGACCGGCTCTCGCAAGGGAAAGGCTAGACCGTCATCACATATCTCCCCCCTTTAAACATTGTATCAACAACAATAACTGGAGCAAAATAGTCTTACTGCATGCCCATGGCAAAGTCCTCAAACTTCTTAGGTATTCTCACGATTCTTCCAGCTCTTGTTCTCACCTCTCCTGCTTCCTTTTTGCCTCCCTGGGTCATCGGGACTGCGTGCAGCCCTCGTCTCTCGCTCTTGCTACCTCCAGCTTCCACCCGTCTCTCTTTGTTCCGTTCTTCCTCATGTCCCTTCACAGTTGTGTCACCTCCAGTAGCTTTCTCCTCACCATTACCACAGTCTCCGTCCTCCGTTTCCTCTACTTGCTCTTCCTTTCTTTCAACTTGCTCTTGTCTCCTTCCACGACTTCCACTGCTCGGCACTTCCTCTTCCACTTCCATATTACCTTCTGTTTCCGTCTCCCATCTCAGGATTTTGTTGCATTTCGCCATCCTGTCTTACGACCACACCTTGCCGTCACTCAGCAACGCTGACCTTGCATACGGTTCCAGGACTTGAAGGGGTGGCGTGAACTTACTTTCTCCTTTCCTTTTTAGGTCTCGCCTGTCGATGCGCATGCGCATCGAGCTTGCGAGACTATGGGGGCTTATCCACTCTTTATCCAACTTGCAAGGAATCGTGGCGATTCCTTGCAGTGCACGAGAAATTGAAGCTCAATGCGCATGCGCAATGAGCTTCAAAGCGCGTGCACAAGCCCCCAGCCGCCTGCATTGCCTGCTCTCTCTGTCACAGCCTCCCCCAGCTCCGCCTCCTCACTTTTTGATTGCACGGCCGTTAGGCCGTGCCTCCCCTACTCTACTCCCCCCTCCTTCTCCACTCCCCCTCACGAGTGTCACGACGCACCTCCGGATCCGCCCCCTCCCCATTTTCTCTGCCTGCCATGTCGCGTCGCATTTCTCCTCCCCCCTCCCCCCAGCCGCCTGCCTTGCCTACTCTCCCCCGCCCCCTCACTTCTTGATTGCACGGCCGCTAGGCCGTGCCTCCCCTACTCTCCTCCTCCTACTCTCCTCCCCCCTCCCCTTATCTGGCCTTCCCTCCGTCTGTTCCCTCTCGCCGCTCCGGACACCTAAGTTAAACTGTACAAAACAAGAGTCTACAGTAAACAGAAACAAGAACACAATTTGTATGCCTTTCACCCACACACGTTCCAGTAAAATCCCTGCCATGTCGCGTCGCATTTCTCCTCCCCCCTCCCCCCAGCCGCCTGCCTTGCCTACTCTCCCGCCCCCTCACTTCTTGATTGCACGGCCGCTAGGCCGTGCCTCCCCTACTCTCCTCCTCCTACTCTCCTCCCCCCTCCCCTTATCTGGCCTTCCCTCCGTCTGTTCCCTCTCGCCGCTCCGGACACCTAAGTTAAACTGTACAAAACAAGAGTCTACAGTAAACAGAAACAAGAACACAATTTGTATGCCTTTCACCCACACACGTTCCAGTAAAATCAATATTATGTTCCATAAAGCCGGACAAGAAGGAAATTCGGACATGAAGGGCAAGGGGGCAGGGTTTAAATTCGTGAACTGCTTCTTTTGCAAAAAATGGAATTCCCAATCAAACCAAGTTGTGAAAGCACTTCCAAAAGAGTTTGCATGTCGCCGTGTTTCACCAAAGCCCTGCACTGTTTGTAGCGATAGTAAACGGCAATGCCTACGTCCTAGCACAAGTCCCTTTGTAACCAGCGGCTAGAATGGAACAAACACCATTAAGAGTTTTTACATATATGGAAAGACAGTTTATTCTATTTTTTAGCAAGCACGAGGCACATCTATGACTGCATGCACTACCAATCCTTCTGTTATGCCACATCTCGCAGCTTAGATTCCTTCGCTCTTTCTTCTAACTCTCCACGTTTCTGCCTGTTTCACTCTCTCTTTTAACTCTCACCCCCCTCTCCATTTACTTACACAAATCTCGCAGATACCCCAAGCAGCGGTGCACGCACTACCAATCCTTCTGTTATGCCACATCTCGCAGCTTAGATTCCTTCGCTCTTTCTTCTAACTCTCCACGTTTCTGCCTGTTTCACTCTCTCTTCCAACTCACACCCCCCTCTCCATTTACTTACACAAATCTCGCAGATACCCCAAGCAGCGGTGCACGCACTACCAATCCTTCTGTTATGCCACATCTCGCAGCTTAGATTCCTTCGCTCTTTCTTCTAACTCTCCACGTTTCTGCCTGTTTCACTCTCTCTTCCAACTCTCACCCCCCTCTCCATTTACTTACACAAATCTCGCAGATACCCCAAGCAGCGGTGCACGCACTACCAATCCTTCCGTTATGCCAGATCTCACAATCTTCCATCACACACGGAGCTGGTACAGCACAGGCAACGGCAATGCAAGCTTCACTCAAACACGGAGCAGGTACACCACAGGCAACAGCAGTGCAAGCTTCCCTTACACATGGAACAGGTACAGCACCGACAGCAGCAGTGCAATCTTCCCTCACACATAGATCAGGTACAGCACAGGCGGCAGCAGTGCAAGCTTCCCTCACACACAGAGCAGGTACAGCACAGGCAGCAGCAGTGCAAGCTTCCCTCACACATAGATCAGGTACAGCACAGGCGGCAGCAGTGCAAGCTTCCCTTACACATGCAACAGGTACAGCACCGACAGCAGCAGTGCAAGCTTCCATCACACACGGAGCAGGTATAGCAAAGGCAACGGCAATGCAAGCTTCACTCAAACACGGAGCAGGTACAGCACAGGCAACAGCAGTGCAAGCTTCCCTTACACATGGAACAGGTACAGCACCGACAGCAGCAGTGCAAGCTTCCCTCACACATACATCAGGTACAGCACAGGCGGCAGCAGTGCAAGCTTCCATCACACACGGAGCAGGTACAGCACAGGCAACGGCAATGCAAGCTTCACTCAAACACGGAGCAGGTACAGCACAGCCAACAGCAGTGCAAGCTTCCCTTACACATGGAACAGGTACAGCACCGACAGCAGCAGTGCAAGCTTCCCTCACACATAGATCAGGTACAGCACAGGCGGCAGCAGTGCAAGCTTCCCTCACACACGGAGCAGGTACAGCACAGCCAACAGCAGTGCAATCTTCCCTTACACATGGAACAGGTACAGCACCGACAGCAGCAGTGCAAGCTTCCCTCACACACAGATCAGGTACACCACAGGCAGCAGCAGTGCAAGCTTCCCTCACACATAGATCAGGTACAGCACAGGCGGCAGCAGTGCAAGCTTCCCTTACACATGCAACAGGTACAGCACCGACAGCAGCAGTGCAAGCTTCCATCACACACGGAGCAGGTATAGCACAGGCAACGGCAATGCAAGCTTCACTCAAACACGGAGCAGGTACAGCACAGGCAACAGCAGTGCAAGCTTCCCTTACACATGGAACAGGTACAGCACAGGCGGCAGCAGTGCAAGCTTCCCTCACACATAGATCAGGTACAGCACAGGCGGCAGCAGTGCAAGCTTCCCTCACACACGGAGCAGGTACAGCACAGCCAACAGCAGTGCAATCTTCCCTTACACATGGAACAGGTACAGCACCGACAGCAGCAGTGCAAGCTTCCCTCACACACAGATCAGGTACACCACAGGCAGCAGCAGTGCAAGCTTCCCTCACACATAGATCAGGTACAGCACAGGCGGCAGCAGTGCAAGCTTCCCTTACACATGCAACAGGTACAGCACCGACAGCAGCAGTGCAAGCTTCCATCACACACGGAGCAGGTATAGCACAGGCAACGGCAATGCAAGCTTCACTCAAACACGGAGCAGGTACAGCACAGGCAACAGCAGTGCAAGCTTCCCTTACACATGGAACAGGTACAGCACAGGCGGCAGCAGTGCAAGCTTCCCTCACACATAGATCAGGTACAGCACAGGCGGCAGCAGTGCAAGCTTCCCTCACACACGGAGCAGGTACAGCACAGCCAACAGCAGTGCAATCTTCCCTTACACATGGAACAGGTACAGCACCGACAGCAGCAGTGCAAGCTTCCCTCACACACAGATCAGGTACACCACAGGCAGCAGCAGTGCAAGCTTCCCTCACACATAGATCAGGTACAGCACAGGCGGCAGCAGTGCAAGCTTCCCTTACACATGCAACAGGTACAGCACCGACAGCAGCAGTGCAAGCTTCCATCACACACGGAGCAGGTATAGCACAGGCAACGGCAATGCAAGCTTCACTCAAACACGGAGCAGGTACAGCACAGGCAACAGCAGTGCAAGCTTCCCTTACACATGGAACAGGTACAGCACAGGCGGCAGCAGTGCAAGCTTCCCTCACACATAGATCAGGTACAGCACAGGCGGCAGCAGTGCAAGCTTCCCTCACACACGGAGCAGGTACAGCACAGCCAACGGCAATGCAAGCTTCACTCAAACACGGAGCAGGTACAGCACAGCCAACAGCAGTGCAAGCTTCCCTTACACATGGAACAGGTACAGCACCGACAGCAGCAGTGCAAGCTTCCCTCACACATAGATCAGGTACAGCACAGGCGGCAGCAGTGCAAGCTTCCCTCACACACGAAGCAGGTACAGCACAGCCACCAGCAGTGCAATCTTCCCTTACACATGGAACAGGTACAGCACCGACAGCAGCAGTGCAAGCTTCCCTCACACACAGATCAGGTACACCACAGGCAGCAGCAGTGCAAGCTTCCCTCACACATAGATCAGGTACAGCACAGGCGGCAGCAGTGCAAGCTTCCCTTACACATGGAACAGGTACAGCACCGACAGCAGCAGTGCAAGCTCCCCTCACACACCGTCACACACCCTCAGCTTCACACACCCTCACTCACCCTCACACACACACACACACACACACACATACAACAACAAAAAGAAGAATAGAAATAAACTATCCTAATCCACACTCTAACTCCTAGATTGAAATCCTGAGTCCTAATTCACCCTACAAATACACCCTCAAGATACGCAACCGAAAGACATCCTAGAAAATAACAACCAAAGTAAAAATACGCGCAATTATGTTTTTCAAGCTTCAGGTCACCAAACTAACAATTATTAGGACAACAGAACACCAACAAAAGAACGAAGAAATCTCGGTCAGGATGCGAGGACGAGGATGTACAAACACAAAAGTAAAACAGCCTATTTTTAACTTGGGTAATAAACAAGCACTATTCATCCGGTAAATGAGACGGATTAAACACAATTGTCACGGGTTACACACAAAGCCGTAGGCATATAACAATAGCAGTTCATCGCACGGATTTACATCAAATATAGAAAACATATTACGCAAGTTGGATTCAGCGCTAACATCCCTTAGCCGCACTCTTCCCACACCCCCGCTACGCCCCCTCCCCTGCCTGCCGTGTCGAGTGGCTTCAGGTATCTTAGCCCCATGCAACGCCACTCAGCCACGCAACGCCACTCAGCCACGCAACGCCACTCAACCACGCAACGCCACTCACACACGCCACTCACACACGCAACGCCACTCACACACGCAACGCCACGCACACACGCAACGCCACGCACACACGCAACGCCACGCACACACGCAACGCCACTCAGCCACGCAACGCCACTCAGCCACGCAACGCCACTCAGCCACGCAACGCCACTCAGCCACGCAACGCCACTCAGCCACGCAACGCCACTCATCCACGCAACGCCACTCAGCCACGCAACGCCACTCAGCCACGCAACGCCACTCAGCCACGCAACGCCACTCAACCACGCAACGCCACTCACACACGCCACTCACACACGCAACGCCACTCACACACGCAACGCCACGCACACACGCAACGCCACGCACACACGCAACGCCACTCACCCACGCAACGCCACTCAGCCACGCAACGCCACTCAGCCACGCAACGCCACTCAGCCACGCAACGCCACTCAGCCACGCAACGCCACTCAGCCACGCAACGCCACTCAGCCACGCAACGCCACGCAACGCCACTCAGCCACGCAACGCCACTCAGCCACGCAACGTCACTCAGACACGCACCGCCACTCAGCCACGCAACGCCACTCAGCCACGCAACGCCACTCAGCCACGCAACGCCACTCACCCGCGCAACGCCACTCAGCCGCGCAACGCCACTCAGCCGCGCAACGCCACTCACACGCGCAACGCCACTCACACACGCAACGCCACTCACACACGCAACGCCACGCACACACGCAACGCCACGCACACACGCAACGCCACTCACCCACGCAACGCCACTCAGCCACGCAACGCCACTCAGCCACGCAACGCCACTCAGCCACGCAACGCCACTCAGCCACGCAACGCCACTCAGCCACGCAACGCCACTCATCCACGCAACGCCACTCAGCCACGCAACGCCACTCAGCCACGCAACGCCACTCAACCACGCAACGCCACTCACACACGCCACTCACACACGCAACGCCACTCACACACGCAACGCCACGCACACACGCAACGCCACGCACACACGCAACGCCACTCACCCACGCAACGCCACTCAGCCACGCAACGCCACTCAGCCACGCAACGCCACTCAGCCACGCAACGCCACTCAGCCACGCAACGCCACTCAGCCACGCAACGCCACTCAGCCACGCAACGCCACTCAGCCACGCAACGCCACGCAACGCCACTCAGCCACGCAACGCCACTCAGCCACGCAACGTCACTCAGACACGCACCGCCACTCAGCCACGCAACGCCACTCAGCCACGCAACGCCACTCAGCCACGCAACGCCACTCACCCGCGCAACGCCACTCAGCCGCGCAACACCACTCAGCCGCGCAACGCCACTCACACGCGCAACGCCACTCACACGCGCAACGCCACTCACACGCGCAACGCCACTCACACGCGCAACGCCACTCACACGCGCAACGCCACTCACACGCGCAACGCCACTCAGCCACGCAACGCCACTCAGCCACGCAACGCCACTCAGCCACGCAACGCCACTCAGCCACGCAACGCCACTCAGCCACGCAACGCCACTCAGCCACGCAACGCCACTCAGCCACGCAACGCCACTCAGCCACGCAACGCCACGCAGCCACGCAACGCCACGCAGCCACGCAACGCCACGCAGCCACGCAACGCCACTCAGCCACGCAACGCCACTCAGCCACGCAACGCCACTCACACACGCAACGCCACTCACACACGCAACGCCACGCACACACAGACCGAAAACAATAATTACATTAACATCAATAAAAGGAAATGCATAAACAAAAGTATAAGAACTCACAAAGGCACTTTTTCATAATATGCAAATAAAATTGTCATTACCTGTCGATCGTAGCAGCTCATTCCCTGAAATGTAGAAAATATAAAAAAAAACACAAAAAAGAGAACATACACAGTGCATACATAATACTTTTAACTACAACAAGCAACAAACAAAATAAATGAATAGCGGCGAAACAAGTCACATACGGGTACAAATGACACAAGCAAAAGCTAAGTCAGAGGAAAAATAAACATCACAGTGCCACCTCAGGCGAAACGAAACTACTGAAACTACATACCAGGAAGACACTAGCAAAGATTACTCAATGCATCCCGAAGAATCAACTTAAACACGAGCCAACATACGCATAAAGATCAAGAAAAATTCAAAACCCATTTTTCAAACATATATCTTTTAGAACAGTACTAAAGGATATTGTAACTCAAAACTCGATAATACACAAGGCGCAATACAAATAAAACACTCATACATCCTAATAAAACATTATTAATACGTATATACACACACGTATTAATACATTCAAATTGATGTACTATTCATCCGGAGAATGGGACGGATTAAAAACAGTAGTCAACAGTTACACAAAAAAACGGACGCAAACAACAATAGCACTTCTTCACACGGAATTCCATCTAATATAAAGAAAATATGACGAAAAAAAAAAAATCGGAAACAGTCAAATTTTTCTGAGGGAAATAAACAAGAACGATTCATCCGGAAAATGGGACGCATTGAATACAATAGTCGACAGTTACACAAAAAGAGATACGCATAACACAATAGCATTTATCCAGACGGAATTAGTTCGAATATAAGAAACATATTACGAACATAGAAATATTCAGTCACAAAAAGCTAACGAAAAATACATTACTTCACTGTACATGTCGTTCATACATTGCTAATAATACTACAGTCAGCATAGACACAAAAAGTTTCATTTCATACTTCAAGTACGTCAATAACAAATTATCCGACTACTTCAGCATCACACAAAAAGATAATGCAAACACAACTTACATCAATATATTAAAACACATTTAGCACTTCAGAATGAAACAAACACCTTTTGTACGTCAAATTACAAAAAAAATAAAATTAATACATTACATTACAGTTTAACAAAACATATGCATTACATATCGCCAATAAAAAACCAAACTTTATGTTACATTACAAACATTTACAAATATTACGAGCGAAATAAATACATTTCGCAAGTATTTAACTTTAACATAGTATATATACTACATTACATTACATTAAAAGAAACTTAGGATTACATTCTTACCTGTCAAACGACGCAGCAACACCACAGGAACAAGAACACGCCTTCCGCGCACCAACATTCTCGATCTATGGGGAATTCCACCGTTGACGTATGCAAATCGGAACGCTACGTCAAAAACGTCGCGCTCCGATTGGCTAGAAAAAAACGTAAACAAAAAACACACACAACTCAAAAATAAACTAGACCGCTAAACATAGAAGACGTCGACGTGACGCTATACGTCGGCCATTTTAAAAAAAAAATTAAAAACAGACTCCACAAACACGTTACAAAATATTAACACAGTTAGTACAAAACATACACACGAAAATTACATACTAATATACACATAAGACAGAAGTAATACAAAGGGGACATGTGACACCTTTGGTTAATAACAACACATTACTTAATTAATATTAACATATACACACACTCTTAACATCACCCTCACACAACAAAACTATCACACTCTTTCACACCCGCTCAGAAACGCTAACACAACATCTCCCTCATACACCATCACACACCTTCAGCCTCACACACACTTACTCACCCTCACACTCGCACACTCACACACTCTCTGACGCAAACAACTTCACTCATCCACTCAGCCACGCAACGCCACTCAGCCACGCAACGCCACTCAGCCACGCAACGCCACTCAGCCACGCAACGCCACTCAGCCACGCAACGCCACGCAACGCCACTCAGCCACGCAACTCAGCCACGCAACGTCACTCAGACACGCACCGCCACTCAGCCACGCAACGCCACTCAGCCACGCAACGCCACTCAGCCACGCAACGCCACTCACACGCGCAACGCCACTCAGCCACGCAACGCCACTCAGCCACGCAACGCCACTCAGCCACGCAACGCCACTCAGCCACGCAACGCCACTCAACCACGCAACGCCACTCACACACGCCACTCACACACGCAACGCCACTCACACACGCAACGGCACGCACACACGCAACGCCACGCACACACGCAACGCCACGCACACACGCAACGCCACTCACCCACGCCACGCCACTCAGCCACGCAACGCCACTCAGCCACGCAACGCCACTCAGCCACGCAACGCCACTCAGCCACGCAACGCCACTCCCACGCAACGCCACTCAGCCACGCAACGCCACGCAACGCCACTCAGCCACGCAACGCCACTCAGCCACGCAACGTCACTCAGACACGCACCGCCACTCAGCCACGCAACGCCACTCAGCCACGCAACGCCACTCAGCCACGCAACGCCACTCAGCCACGCAACGCCACTCACACGAGCAACGCCACTCACCCGCGCAACGCCACTCAGCCGCGGAACGCCACTCAGCCGCGCAACGCCACTCAGCCGCGCAACGCCACTCACACGCGCAACGCCACTCACACGCGCAACGCCACTCACTCGCGCAACGCCACTCACACGCGCAACGCCACTCACACGCGCAACGCCACTCACACGCGCAACGCCACTCAGCCACGCAACGCCACTCAGCCACGCAACGCCACTCAGCCACGCAACGCCACTCAGCCACGCAACGCCACTCAGCCACGCAACGCCACTCAGCCACGCAACGCCACTCAGCCACGCAACGCCACTCAGCCACGCAACGCCACTCAGCCACGCAACGCCACTCACATGCGCAACGCCACTCACACGCGCAACGCCACTCACACGCGCAACGCCACTCACACGCGCAACGCAGCTCAGCCACGCAACGCCACTCAGCCACGCAACGCCACTCAGCCACGCAACGCCACTCAGCCACGCAACGCCACTCATCCACGCAACGCCACTCATCCACGCAACGCCACTCAGCCACGCAACGCCACTCAGCCACGCAACGCCACTCAGCCACGCAACGCCACTCACACACGCCACTCACACACGCAACGCCACTCACACACGCAACGCCACGCACACACGCAACGCCACGCACACACGCAACGCCACTCACCCACGCAACGCCACTCAGCCACGCAACGCCACTCAGCCACGCAACGCCACTCAGCCACGCAACGCCACTCAGCCACGCAACGCCACTCAGCCACGCAACGCCACTCAGCCACGCAACGCCACGCAACGCCACTCAGCCACGCAACGCCACTCAGCCACGCAACGTCACTCAGACACGCACCGCCACTCAGCCACGCAACGCCACTCAGCCACGCAACGCCACTCAGCCACGCAACGCCACTCAGCCACGCAACGCCACTCAGCCGCGCAACGCCACTCACCCGCGCAACGCCACTCAGCCGCGCAACGCCACTCAGCCGCGCAACGCCACTCAGCCGCGCAACGCCACTCAGCCGCGCAACGCCACTCACACGCGCAACGCCACTCACACGCGCAACGCCACTCACACGCGCAACGCCACTCACACGCGCAACGCCACTCAGCCACGCAACGCCACTCAGCCACGCAACGCCACTCAGCCACGCAACGCCACTCAGCCACGCAACGCCACTCAGCCACGCAACGCCACTCAGCCACGCAACGCCACTCAGCCACGCAACGCCACTCAGCCACGCAACGCCACTCAGCCACGCAACGCCACTCACACACGCCACTCACACACGCAACGCCACTCACACACGCAACGCCACGCACACACAGACCGAAAACAATAATTACATTAACATCAATAAAAGGAAATGCATAAACAAAAGTATAAGAACTCACAAAGGCACTTTTTCATAATATGCAAATAAAATTGTCATTACCTGTCGATCGTAGCAGCTCATTCCCTGAAATGTAGAAAATATAAAAAAAAACACAAAAAAGAGAACATACACAGTGCATACATAATACTTTTAACTACAACAAGCAACAAACAAAATAAATGAATAGCGGCGAAACAAGTCACATACGGGTACAAATGACACAAGCAAAAGCTAAGTCAGAGGGAAAATAAACATCACAGTGCCACCTCAGGCGAAACGAAACTACTGAAACTACATACCAGGAAGACACTAGCAAAGATTACTCAATGCATCCCGAAGAATCAACTTAAACACGAGCCAACATTCGCATAAAGATCAAGAAAAATTCAAAACCCATTTTTCAAACATATATCTTTTAGAACAGTACTAAAGGATATTGTAACTCAAAACTCGATAATACACAAGGCGCAATACAAATAAAACACTCATACATCCTAATAAAACATTATTAATACGTATATACACACACGTATTAATACATTCAAATTGATGTACTATTCATCCGGAGAATGGGACGGATTAAAAACAGTAGTCAACAGTTACACAAAAAAACGGACGCAAACAACAATAGCACTTCTTCACACGTAATTCCATCTAATATAAAGAAAATATGACGGAAAAAAAAAAATCGGAAACAGTCAAATTTTTCTGAGGGAAATAAACAAGAACGATACATCCGGAAAATGGGACGCATTGAATACAATAGTCGACAGTTACACAAAAAGAGATACGCATAACACAATAGCATTTATCCAGACGGAATTAGTTCGAATATAAGAAACATATTACGAACATAGAAATATTCAGTCACAAAAAGCTAACGAAAAATACATTACTTCACTGTACATGTCGTTCATACATTGCTAATAATACTACAGTCAGCATAGACACAAAAAGTTTCATTTCATACTTCAAGTACGTCAATAACAAATTATCCGACTACTTCAGCATCACACAAAAAGATAATGCAAACACAACTTACATCAATATATTAAAACACATTTAGCACTTCAGAATGAAACAAACACCTTTTGTACGTCAAATTACAAAAAAAATAAAATTAATACATTACATTACAGTTTAACAAAACATATGCATTACATATCGCCAATAAAAAACAAAACTTTATGTTACATTACAAACATTTACAAATATTACGAGCGAAATAAATACATTTCGCAAGTATTTAACTTTAACATAGTATATATACTACATTACATTACATTAAAAGAAACTTAGGATTACATTCTTACCTGTCAAACGACGCAGCAACACCACAGGAACAAGAACACGCCTTCCGCGCACCAACATTCTCGATCTATGGGGAATTCCATCGTTGACGTATGCAAATCGGAACGCTACGTCAAAAACGTCGCGCTCCGATTGGCTAGAAAAAAACGTAAACAAAAAACACACACAACTCAAAAATAAACTAGACCGCTAAACATAGAAGACGTCGACGTGACGCTATACGTCGGCCATTTTTAAAAAAAAATAAAAAACAGACTCCACAAACACGTTACAAAATATTAACACAGTTAGTACAAAACATACACACGAAAATTACATACTAATATACACATAAGACAGAAGTAATACAAAGGGGACATGTGACACCTTTGGTTAATAACAACACATTACTTAATTAATATTAACATATACACACACTCTTAACATCACCCTCACACAACAAAACTATCACACTCTTTCACACCCGCTCAGAAACGCTAACACATCTCCCTCATACACCATCACACACCTTCAGCCTCACACACACTTACTCACCCTCACACTCACACACTCACACACTCTCTGACGCAAACAACTTCACTCATCCTCCCCCCCTCACACCCCCTAACACTCACCCCCTCACACTCATCCCCTCTACATCACCCCTCACACACTCACACTCACTCCCTCAACACCCCACCCTCACCCCCCTCACACCCCCTCATTCACCCTCATTCACCCTAACACACCCTCACACTCTCACACACCCTCTCACACACCCCTCACACATCCCATCACTCACGCTCTCACACAACACCTCACACACTCCCTCACTCACACTCTCACACACTCCCTCACTCACCCGCTCACACCCGCTCAGTCTCACCCTCACTCTCCCTTACACTCCCTTAACCCCTCAACATCACTCACTATGCCTCCCCTCCCATTACACTCACCCTCACCCCCTCACCCTCAAATCCCTCATACTAACACCCCTCATACACAACCCCCTTAACACTATCAACACTCACCCACACACTCTCCCTCACCCCCCTCACCCACCCTCAACATCTCATCCTCACTTAGACTCAAACACTCACCCTCACTCACCCTCAAACTCTCACCCTCACCCACACTCATCCTCACACTTACTCACCCTCACTCACCCTCACCCTCACTCACCCTCACTCACCCTCGACACATCACCCTCAATAACCCTCACCCTCACTCACCCTCAACGCCTCGCCCTCAACCCCTCGCCCTCAACCCCTCACCTTCAACACCTCACCCTCAACACCTCACTCACACTCACTCTCAATTATCCTCAATCTACAACTATCAACAACACTCACCCTCAACAGCTCACCCTCAACACCTCACCCTCAACACCTCACCCTCACTCACTCACGCTCAATGCCTCACACTCAAACACTCAACCTCACTCACCTACCCTCAACGCCTCAACATCACTCACTCACCCTCAACACCTCACCCTCACTCACTCACCCTCACTCACCTTCAACGCCTACCCTTCAAATGCACACCCTCACTCACCCTCACTCACCCTCAACGCCTCACTCACACTCAACACCTCACCCTCAACACCTCACCCACCCTCACCCTCAGTCAGCCTGAACATCACTCAACCTCAACTCCTCACTCACCCTCAACACCTCACTCACCCTCAACACCTGACTCACCATCACTCACACTCATCCTCACTCACACTCAACACCTCACCCTCACTGACACTCACTCACACTCAATCACTCTCACCCTCACTCACCCGCAACGCCTCGCCCTCAACGCCTCACCCTCAAATCCTCACTCACCCTCACTCTCACTCATCCTCAATCACCCTCAACACCACACACTCACTCACCCTCACTCACCCTCAACACCTCACCCTCACTCACTCACCCTCAACTCCTCACTCACCCTCACTCTCACTCATCCTCACTCAACCACCCTCAACTTCACTCACCCTCAATGCCTCACCCAACACCTCACCTTCACTCATCATCAACATCTCACCCTCACTCACCCACAAACATCAGCCTCAACACCTCACCCTCAAAACCTCAACCTCAACACCTCACCCTCAACACCTCACCCTCACTCACTCTCACTCACCCTCACCCTCACTCACCCTCACTCACACTCACTCACACTCAGTCACCCTCACTCACCCTCACTCACCCTCACTCACCCTCAACCCCTCACTCACCCTCACTCATCCTCACTCACCCTCAACACCTCACCCTCACCCTCACCCACCCTCAACCCCTCACCCTAACTCACAATAACACTCCCTCACCCTCACCCTCACTCACTCTCACTCTCACTCACCCTCAACACCTCACTCACCATCAACACCTCACTCACACTAAACTCCTCACTCACCCCCACCCTCACTCACCCTCAACACCTCACCCTCACACAGTGCAATAGGTCTCACAGGATTTTTAGTTACAGCTTTTACAATTGTTTATTGCTTTTTTGATTTGTAATTGTTTAGCATTGGCAAAAAAAAAAAAAATGCAAAAGATTTACAAAAAAAAACACATAAACAATTCTAAATGCACTAACTCTAATGCTGCGAGACCTATTGCATTTCAAATGCTTGTTAATGTAGCTACTTTCACTCTCACCAAGTCCCCCTTTTCCAGTGTCACTCCTCGCACATTACGTCGCTTGTTGTAATGCTCTGTATATGTCTCTTGTGCTCTCTCCAGATTCCTTTTCACTATCGCAGGTGACCATTTGCTTTGCACCACCATCTGTCTCCACGCGATGTTGTCCTTTGTGAACGGCTCTCTTCCCCTCAATATTTTGAAGGGACTGTAACCCGTACTTCCAGGCGTGATGCGGTAGGCCCACAGCATCTTGGGTAGCTCCTTTTCCCAATCCTGTCCATCGCTTATGGCTGCTTGGATGGTCCCCATTATGACTCTGTTGAACCGTTCAGCCAGTCCATTCCCTGCTGGATGATATATGGGAGTGTGCTTAACTTCTATTTCGTTTCTGGACATGAACGCTTCCCATTTGGCTGAGACAAACTGCGGCCCGTTGTCACAAGTTATTATCTTGGGGATCCCTTACTTTATCAATCTCGCATTCAGGAATGCCAGAACAGCTTCAGTGTCCACTGTTTCCTTCACCTCCACCTCAGGCCACTTAGAGTACCTGTCAACCAATACTATGGCATATTTCTGTATCCCCTCAATGTTCAAGATGGGCCCTATAATGTCTATGGATACCATCTCCCATGGGCTGCTGGGCACGGGAAACTTGCCCAACTGTGGTCTCATCAGGGTTTGGGATTTGTCTGCCTTGGAGCATGAATCGCAATTTCTCACATACCTCTCCACTTGGGCATCAATCGCCGGCCACCAGTACGCCTGTCTTGCCAAGGCCTTGGTTTTCGTGATGCCTTGGTGTCCTTCATGTAAAATCGCCAACAGGTGTTCTACCAGTCCTTGGGGAGGAATTACCTTGTCACCCCTCAGCAGGAACGTGGGGTTCTCTCCTAGGGACAGTTCTTCTCTCACCTCCCAGTATTTCTTCATCTTTTCGTCCAGGTGTCTTTTCTCCGGCCATCCATGCGTAACATACCCCTTGATTGCCTCCAGGTCCTCATCTTGTCTGTACGCCTCAGTCCACTCCTGTTCGCTGATCACTTGTTCCATGTCCTGCATGGTCGCCACCATGTAGCCTTCCCATCCTGGGGTGTCCTGTTCATCTGCTCTCTCTTTGGCGGCTGCCCTGCTCAAGAAATTCGCAACCTTGTTCCTAGGCCCTGGTATATATTCCACCACGTATACGTAGTCCAGGAGTCTTAGTGTCATTTTTGCTATCCTCTGGGTGGCATGCGCATGTCCATTTGAGGTCAGTACCTTTATTAATGGTTTGTGGTCCGTACGGACTAAAAACTTGTCCCCCCACAGGAATTGTCGGAAGTGTTCCATCGCCCACACCACTGCTAGCATTTCTTTTTCGATGACACTGAATTTCTCCTCATTTGGTGCCAAGGATCTGGATGCAAAGCAGACCGTTGATACCTCTCCTTTGTCTGACCTTTGCATCAATACCGCTCCCAGGCCTCAGTCACTGGCGTCTGTGGTGAGTATGGATTCTGCTGCTTGGTCAAAGCCTTTGAGTGGTATGGCCTCGCTCATTTCCTTCTTCAAGGTCTTGAATTCTTCCTGTTCCTCTTTGTCCCACTTGAACCCGTTTCTCTCCTTCAAAAGTTGACGTAGGTAGTGTGTCTTGGTGGCAAAGTTGGGGATGAACTTGCTATAGAATTCTGCAATGCCGAGGAACGATCTGACTTCTTCTTTCTTCGCGGGGCTTGGCGCGTTCTTTATCGCCTCCTTGTTTGCTCTCTTCGGTTCATTCCCCTTCTCGCTTATTTCGTGCCCCAGGTACGTCACCGACGGCACCCCGAATTTGCACTACGCCCATTCCGCGGTGAGTCCATTGTTTTGTAGTATCTTTAGCACGGTGTGCAGCTTTTCATTGTGATCTGGTTTGGGTTTCCCCATTATGAGAATATCATCTTGGAAGAATTGAACTCCTTCCACTTTTTGGAAGAGCTTGTGCATCAGTTTTTGAAATACTGCCGCCGCAGACGCCAATCCAAACGGCATTCTCACAAATTTATAACACCTAAAGGGTGTAATGAAGGATGTGAGGTGGCTGCATGTGGGATGGAGTGTCACCTGATGGTACTCTGAGGACAGGTCCACCTTGGAGAACCACTTTATTCCTTTGGTCATTGAGAGCATCTCGTTTATACGTGGAAGCGGAAATTTGTCGATCAGAATGTTCTTATTGAGTTCCCTGAAGTCCACGCACAACCTCACCTTCCCATTGGGTTTTTGTGCTACCACTAAGGGCGACAACCATTCCGCACTTTCGATGGCCTTTATCACGCCTCCTTTCTCCAACCTGTCGAGTTCTTCTTGCACTGCCTCTCTACAGCGGAATGGTATGTTCCGGACCTTGTGGACCACGGGTTTTGCTCCTTCCTTCAAGCGTATCATGTGCTTGAACTTTGTTAATTCTCCTATCCGTCCGCTGAACACCTCAGGATATTCTCTTTTCCATGCCTCTCCCTCTTGTCCTCGTTCCGTGTCCATCAGCAGCACTTTCTCTACTCCTCCTGGATTTAGTTGGATCCCCAGCGCACCTTGATCTTTCCATCCTAGCACCGACGGCCCCTTTTCTGCCACATACAGCTTACAGGTGGCTCGGCGCCCCTTAAATTCGAACTGCAGAGGGCAATACCCCAACATGGGTATCCTCTGTCCTGTGTAGGTGACTGGTCTCACATCCATTGGACGCAGTTCTGCCTTTAGTTTTTCCAAGAACTTCTCTTCCCACACTTTTCTCTGTATTATCGTGATGGGAGCTCCTGAGTCGGCTACGATGTCGATCCTCACCCCTCCCATGCTCATGTTGAGTATCGGTTTGTTGGACTCTTTGCAGTCCACATCCAGGACTTGGGCGTCGATGTATAGGACTTCTTCCAGGTACTCCTCCTCAGCTTGCGCCTCTTCCTCATCTGGGCTGCCCTGGTCAATGTACTTGATAGCTTCGCCTTTGGGTTTCCGCCTGCACACTTTCTCATAATGTCCAAATACGCCGCAGAAAGCGCACTTCGCCCTGAACGCCGGACATACTTTGTCGTTTCCTAAGTGTGAGGCGCTTCCGCATCTGTAGCATCTCGTTCTTCTGTCCCCACCAGTCCTCAGAGGTGCACTTACGTTCTGTTGGCCTCTCCTGGTGTATTAGTGCTTAGGTGGTCCTTGTTGTTTGGTTTTGTCTCCTTTGTTGTGCACCATCACCCTGCATACCGTTTGTGTGCTCCCCGTGTCTCTTCTAGCTGCTTGCGCACATCTTTTGGATAACTCCGCCTTCTTGACCAAGGCCCAAACCTCCTTAAGGGGGGCGTCGCCATTCACCCATAGTGTTTCTTGTACTTGCGAGTTTGACGTATGCATGATGATTTGATCTCTTACCAGTTCGTCGTGTAGGTCGCCAAATTTGCACGTAAGTGCCAGTTTTTGTAACGCTGCGACGTATTCATCTATGGTCTCTCCACTCTCGTGCTTTCTCTGGAAAAAGTTGCACCGATCTATGGCCACACACACAACAGGTCTATAGTGCGCATCTAGGTCCTCTATCGCATGTCGGAATACATCCGTGTCCGTCGCGTCTCTTTTGACTTTCACCAAAGTGTCAAACACCCTTAAACTTTCTGGTCCCAGATTGTGTAACAGTATTTTCCTCCTTCTCAGGCTTGAATATTCTGCATCACCTTCTTCCTCTAGGGCCTCCAAGTAATTCAGGAAATATCTCTTCCAATCTTCCCAAGGCATTGTGGGTTCTCCTCTCTTTGGGAGGAAAGGCACCATGTTGTTGAGGGAAGTGGATGGCGTCGCCATCTTCTCGTTGCCCCTCGGGACTGCCTGGACGGGAACGTTACGGCCGGGCGGGCTGCCAGGCGCTTGCCTGGCGTCCGTGTCCTCCCCTTGGTCCTGTCTGCTATCCACGCCTCCCGCTGCCCCTCTGGGTTCCAGGTTGGCTTGTTGTCCTGCCCTTTCTCCCTTGCCAGGCTCCTCACCCCGTATGAGCCGATCCGCCAACGTATTGTGGCAGTGGGTCGGGGGCAGGTGCTATTGCGTGCTTTCTCCTCTTTCCCGCCTTGTGTTCTGGGACAGGTCTCGTCTTTGGCCCTTCATGCCCTTTTCTTGCATCGTGTGGTCTTGTCTCTGGGTATGCCCTCTCCCCGGGAGTAGCTACCCTTTTTCCTTCTCGTGTTCTCTGCCTGTGCCTACCTGGTTGGTGCGAAGCTCCGCTGACTCTGCTTCGCCGACGTCTGCCCTCTGCCGCGCTCCGAGGTTACTCCTTGTGCTCCGGTGGTGGCACGTTCCTTTTCGTGTGTTGCTCTCGTCAGCGTTTTTTTTTTTCTTTATCTTCTCGTGTCCCGCCTTGTTGCCATTGTAGGAATGCTGCTCTACTCTTTAAATGATGCACGGAGCCTCAAGTATTGTGTAACTGCTTTTATTCCTCAGAGCGCCAGGGCAGCGCACCTCTCTCTCTGCCGGGCTCGGCGCCACAAGATGGCCGTCTTCCGGTTCCTGTCTACCCCTTCCGGTTCCGGCCCTCGCAAGGGAAAGGCTAGACCGTCACCACACTTGTGTAAATGTTTTTGTACCTTACCAGTGTCCTTATGTGGCACCAGAATAGGGCACCGACAATCAGAAAGGTGACCCTTTAATCTTTGAAAAGGTCTGCTAGTGCTCAAAACCATATTTGGTGCTTTTTAGATCTGTCGTTAGATAAAATCTTTTAATTTTGTTAAAAATATTTGGGAAATTACTTTCTGCCAGTCCTCTTCCTTCGTTTGTCTATAATTGTGTCATTCATATTCATATTTCTTCCCACTACAGTTTACAGGAAGGGGCGGTGGGACACCCACTCAATCCATGGGCTAACTTTTCTGTGAGTGACAGCATTTCCCTTTCACAAGGACAGCATCCGCACACAAAGTAATCCCTGTCAGTGCCAGGGACTACTATGGTAGTGGTAGTGTTTGCTTTAAGAAACCAATATGTTTTCAATTACAATGCAGAAAGGTTGGCATCCAACGCCAATCTTATTGCCTTGCCAATGCTTGTTTAAGAACCTTTTGAGCAAAAGAACTATTTTATTGTTGAACTCTGTCAAATGTGCAGTAGATGGTGGATTATGTGGGAAGACTGGGAAATCAATAATTATACAGAAAAGGCAACAGCCACAAAATCAAATTGAGAGGATGTAGCCTTACCCGCTAGAGTGGTCGACCTTAAAGTTGGGGAACTGGGTTCGAGTCTCGGCAACAACGCTCAATATACTGTGATTGAGGGCAAATCACTTATTCTTCCTGTGCCTAACAAAAAACAAAAATAAAGGATGCGTCCATCTGTAACGAAAATGATGCTCCCTTACACTGTAAGAGGCGGCCGCTCACTCGCGCTCTGCCGAGTTCCCTCAGCGCCATCCTGACGAAATCCTGCTGGCTGGTATCGTAGCGCTTTGAGCACTCACAGCACTGCAATTGATTCATTACCTGCAACGCAGCGCTTTTGCTCCGTGTATCCGCCCGCATAGAAGCAGCATTATTTGCATATCTCTGCTCGCACTGCGCTCGCTTTGCTGAACTTGTGCCGTTTTGACTGCTGCTGATTAATCTGTGCCTTCTCCCCTTTATTTCATACTTTTGTGGCCCCAAGCTCGCCCAAATCGTATTGTCTGCCCCTGCCATTTTGTTTGTTTGTGACTCGGAGCAAGCCCCTCCTCTCCGCCCCGCACCCGCCTCCCCAGCTGCTCCTCCCTTCCAAGATTGACCACCACTGCCCCGTAGATCAAAGCGCTGTGACCTCCCTTACACTGTAAGAGGCGGCCGCTCACTCGCGCTCTGCCGAGTTCCCTCAGCGCCATCCTGACGAAATCCTGCTGGCTGGTATCGTAGCGCTTTGAGCACTCACAGCACTGCAATTGATTCATTACCTGCAACGCAGCGCTTTTGCTCCGTGTATCCGCCCGCATAGAAGCAGCATTATTTGCATATCTCTGCTCGCACTGCGCTCGCTTTGCTGAACTTGTGCCGTTTTGACTGCTGCTGATTAATCTGTGCCTTCTCCCCTTTATTTCATACTTTTGTGGCCCCAAGCTCGCCCAAATCGTATTGTCTGCCCCTGCCATTTTGTTTGTTTGTGACTCGGAGCAAGCCCCTCCTCTCCGCCCCGCACCCGCCTCCCCAGCTGCTCCTCCCTTCCTCCGCCCCCCTCCACTCTCCATTTATGTCTGATGTACCCACACGCAGCGTCCACGCGCTTCGGCCACGCCGAAGGTGCGCCAAAGGTAAGCCCGTCTACGCCCGTCCGCGCCTGGACCGCACCCAGCGCCATACCCCCTGCCCCTCGCGCTGCCCAGCCCCACCGCATTACCTACGATGCTGCCACCCTCCTAGCCCTTAACCCCGGTCGCGCCCCCAACTGCGTCCAAGCCGCTCCTGGACGCACCCATGGACCGTTCTCCTGCCTCTCCTGCAAATTCATCGTCACCGACAACATCTCCGCTACGACCACACCACAGATTCCCGACCCCAACCACCTAGAATGCATCCTTCTCAACACCCGCTCGGTCCACAGGCACGCCATCGACCTTTGGAACCTACTAGACACCATCTCTCCTGACGTCGCCTTCCTAACGGAAACATGGATGAACGCTTCCTCCGCCCCTGACATCGCAATTGCCATACCTGATGACTATAAGATCACACGCAAGGACCGCACCGACCATACAGGAGGTGGAATCGCTATCGTCCATAAGAAATCAATCCGCATCTCAACCAACTCTGACGCCAACCTCGCTAACTCCGAACACCTTCACTTCCAGATCCACATCGACCCCAAGACCACACTCAGAGGCACCCTCCTCTACAGACCACCAGGACCCCGCGCAAAATTCAGTGAAGACATCACGGACTTCATCACCCCACACGCGCTCCCCTCCAAAGACTACATCCTTCTGGGAGACCTCAACTTTCACCTGGAAAAGATCAACGACCGCAACACCGCCACCCTCTTAGACAACCTCGCCAACCTCGGACTTAAACAACTGGTCACTTCCCCCACCCACATCGCAGGTCACACACTCGACCCCATCTTCACCTCCAGCAACCATGTCTCCTTCAACCACACTACGGATCTCCTCTGGACTGACCACAGCTGCGTTCACTTCACCTACAACAAACCGAAACCCATCGTCCACCTCCAACCAACTCTTCAAAGAAACTGGAACAAAATCACCACGGAGCAGATCTCCACATCGCTCCTTCAAACCTCCCCAGCCCTCTCTTCTAACGCCAACGAAGCCGCATCTAACCTCACCCTTTGGTTATCCAACACCGCCGACACCTTAGCACCACTGAAAAAACGCCAACACAAACTCGGCATCAAGAAGGCCTCATGGTTCAACGATGACCTCAAGAAGTCCAAGAAACTGTGCCGCTCCCGTGAAAAGGCCTGGAAAAAAGACCCATCCACCAGTAACAAGGACGCCTTCAAAAGCGCCATCCGTACTCACCACCAACTGATCCGAATAGCCAAGAAAACAGCATTCAAAGATCGACTGGACAACAACGCCCACAACAGCAAGGAACTTTTCAACATCGTCAAGGAATTTTCCAACCCCTCGGCCAACTCCAACGACATCACCCCCTCTCAAACCCTCTGCGACTCCCTAGCCTCTTTTTTCCACAACAAGATTGCTGACATCCACAACAGCTTCGACAACCAACCCGGAAGCCAACCCACCCTACCATCAGCTGACCATCTGCCCCCCGTTCACACCCTTAACGCCTGGAACCCCATCTCCACTGAGGACACCATCCGCCTGATGAATTCCATCCACTCTGGATCCCCCACAGACCCATGCCCTCACCACATCTTCAACAAAGCAGACTCCGTCATAGCTCCTCACCTCCGAGACGTCATCAACTGTTCCTTCAACTCCGCTACCTTCCCAGAAGATTGGAAACACGCTGAACTCACCGCCCTTCTGAAAAAACCAACAGCAGACCCCACCGAACTCAAAAACTACCGCCCCATCTCACTTCTTCCATTCCCGGCCAAAGTCATCGAGAAAGCTGTCAACAACCAGCTCGCCGCCTTCCTCGAAGCCAACAATTCACTCGACCCTTCACAATCTGGCTTCCGAGCCAAACACAGTACTGAGACCGCCCTCATCGCAGCAACAGACGACATTCGAACTCTATTGGACAATGGAGACACAGTCGCCCTCATCCTCCTCGACCTCTCTGCAGCCTTCGACACAGTCTGCCACAGCACCCTTTTACAACGCCTCAGAAACATCGGAATCCAAGGAAAGGCACTGGAATGGATAACCTCGTTCCTCACCGGAAGAACCCAGAGAGTCCGCCTCCCACCATTCAAGTCCGAGGCCTCTGAAATCATCTGCGGCGTACCGCAAGGATCCTCACTCAGTCCCACCCTCTTCAACGTATACATGAGCCCCCTCGCGGCCATCGCCCGCCAACACAACCTCAACATCATCTCTTACGCGGATGACACTCAACTGATCCTATCTCTCACCAAGGACCCCAGCACCGCCAAAACTAACCTTCACGAAGGAATGAAAGAAGTCGCCGAATGGATGAAACAAAGCCGACTGAAACTGAATTCAGACAAAACAGAAGTCCTCATCTTAGGTAAATCCCCCTCTGCTTGGGACAACTCCTGGTGGCCGGAAGCCCTCGGAAATGCACCCATCCCGACGGACCACGCACGGAACCTTGGTGTCATCCTGGATTCCTCACTATCAATGAACAGACAAGTCAACGCAGTATCCTCTTCCTGCTTTAACATTCTTCGCATGCTCAGAAAAACATTTCGCTGGATCCCCACCGAAACAAGGAAAACAGTCACCCACGCTCTGGTCACGAGCCGACTGGACTACGGAAACACCCTCTACGCAGGTACCACCGCTAAACTCCAGAAGAAACTACAACGAATCCAAAACGCCTCAGCCAGGCTCATATTAGACATCCCACGCAACGAACACATCTCTGGTCACCTTAAAGATCTCCACTGGCTACCCGTCAATAAGAGGATTACTTTCCGACTGCTCACCCACGCACACAAATCACTCTACGACATCGGACCAGATTGCCTCAACTCTCGACTGTCCTTCTACTCCCCCTCCCGCCAACTTCGCTCTTCCAGCCAGGCCTTCGCCACTGTACCTCGCATCAACAAGACCACCATGGGAGGCAGATCCTTCTCTTACCTGGCTGCCAAAACATGGAACTCACTCCCCGCTTACCTTCGCCTCACCCAGAATCACCTAGCGTTCAGAAAGCAGCTTAAAACGTGGATATTTGACAAATAATCCTCCTCCCCTCCCTAAGCGCCTTGAAACCCTCTGGGTATGTAGTGCGCTATATAAATCCTATGACTTGACTGACTTGACATGCTCATTTAAAGCGCTATGATACCTGATTGCTCGGGTCTAGTTCGCGCTATATAAAACTCTAAAAAATATATATATATATATATATATATATTCAAGTGGCGCTATTATGACATGCAAAGAGAATATCCATCTAAGACTAGTTTTAATAAATGAAAAGTTGGTTCCTTTTCTCTAGAAGTCCTGAACGAGGTAGTTGTGAAAAGCGTGCCTCTCATTTGACCAAAATCAGAGAATCCAGTAACCTTAACGTCCTTCCGAGGTAAGCACTGATGATTAAGACATCTCAAGTAAATACAAAAATATTTAATGCTCAATATGAATAAGACAGTGAAACCTGATACGTTATTAGTTGTATGCAGAATTGCCAACTCTAAGGTGTCGAAATTGGGCTTGGGAAGGGAGGGTAATCGCCTCACCCATCCTCTTCATATGCTGGTGTTTAACCCCTTCGCTGCGGTGGCAATTCTGCCGCAGCGCTAGGGGGGGTGGGGCGGCCGCGCGGCGTTCCCATGCTCGTGACGGAACCGCTCCGTCACGAGCCTCGGGTGCGCTGTGCTTATGACGGAGCGGTTCCGTCACGGCCCCGCCCACTCAATGGAACGTCCAGCACAGGCGCGGAATCCGCGCAGGCGCGCCGAGCGGGCCGTGACAGAACCGCTCCGTCATCAGCACAGCGCGTCCGTGGCTGGTGACAGAGCGGTTCCGTCACCAGCATGGTAGGGGTTAAGGACCTTCTCTCCTCACTCCGTGTGGATGAGTTCGTTTGGAGTGATGTTCTCCCCTCTTGTCTTTAACATTAAAGGTGCAGTTTTTGGACCTTCAACATAGAGTCCAGAAAATTTGAAAATTGTGAAGTCAGATACAGCATTTTGTCAGAAACCTACAGATATATTATTGCACTAGAAATAAACACATGAAATCCCTTTAAATGATGGCTGCTCTAATTTAGGCTCTCACCTCCATTTTGAGCCTATGGATCTTATCCAATTAAGGCCTCAACGAATTTTTCATATTTTCTCCTTGGTCACAATAATAATAGATATACACACATCGTCAAGTGAGTGCCTTGTTTGTCAGTGAAAAATATCTCTCATGCAGGGCACAAGTCACAAAGATCTGCAATATTAGGAAATGCATGTAATTAGTGCATAACCTAATAATCTTAAAATGTGTGAAGACTATAAAAGTGGACAAAAGGCATTTGTAGAAATATATGCTAGAAATCCCACTGCATATCCGTCGAAACCCAAGTAAGGACAACACGAAAAGTGCAGAGTATCTGTTTTGTCTTCTTCTCCAGGGGATGAGGATTTGGGGTTTTAGGGAAGGATTGTCTCTTACCTTTCGTAGAGGGGATTGTATTGAATGTATAAATACGGAACTTTATTTTATAACAATGATATTAGATAACATGTAAAGACTAGTTCTGTTTGTGTTTCTCGCTGTGTTGTAATGTTGTACCATACTAGGAGCACACAGGTTCATACCATGAAGGACACAAATGACCTCCTTCAAGCAGTACGCCTTTCCTTGTATTTAACGTCTTCCAAGACTGCCATGGCTCCTGCTTATTGTTCATGACAGGCACCTTAGTAATATCCAGACTATTTCATAAGCAGTATGCTGAGGATCTGCAGACCTACTCGAAGTTTACACTACATCCAGACAGTATAGCGTGTCAGACTGCCTGATGGAAATAGTTGGATGGATGGCCTTGAATTCCTTGTAACTCAAGATAAAATGAATGCGAAGAGAGTCAGAAAGGAAGTAAAAAAAACACAGGAGTGAGTCAAAGCCTAAACAACCGAATGGAGTTTGAGCGTCTCTCACCTATAAGCTATTTCGTTTGTGCGTTGTTCGATTAGTCAAAGTTCGTGGGGCATTCATGTTGGCATTGATTTTGTTAACATGATGGCTCTTGTTGTTCTCGTATATATCTACCACATTTTCTTTTTTATTAATTCAAGCTACAATGTTGGCAGTATGTGCCCTGTTAACATGAGTCCTATGACAAAATAGAGGTGAAAGATGGAAGGGGTGAAAAGAAGATTAACTCATGGAGGTAAGCTAAATTATCTCCCTTGCGAAAGTCGCAACCACATATGAAGAGATGTTCACTTTTGTATCTCAACTCTAACTTATTAGTCAAAATGTATTAGTTTTTTTCGACTTGCATATTAAACTCAGCAATGCTGTGTATTCTTTCTCATAACTGTTGTTCATCGCCATCAATATACTTTATTCGATTTTACTAATAAATCATAAAAGACTTAAAATATTATAAAAGTTTATGTACAAATGATCAATTGTCCATATTTTACCACTCCCGATAAAAAATATACAAGAAAAAAGCAGACAAATGGGGAATTTAAAAGCTGTAAAAACAATAAAGCGGGCCTAACTTGGGAAAAATTCGGTGACTTAAAATTGGAAACAGAAACTTATGCCGCAGATTATTATATTTTGGACAGAATATAGTGACATGTAAAGTATCATTAATTGTTGTATTATAACAATTACAACAGTCCAGGTCCAGTTACGAGAAGCAAGGCAAGGTCCACATTTGTAAAGCGCACAATCACCCGTAAGGGTCTCTAGGCGCTGGGGGCCGTCGGGAAGATTAAGCGAGCTATTGCCCAGAGTCACATGGTGCTGGGCTAACCTGCCGCCGAAGCCGGGGATCGAACCGTGGTCCCCAGATTCCAGCGTCAGTCGCCCTGGCCGCGGCGCCACACCTCTTCCAACTGTGATTAGAAGGCATAAGGCGAGGAAATAGGTTCAACCTGAAATAGGTCAACATACTACGTTGATGGCCTGTTATGTTCCAGGTTAGAAATGGTTCTATGTTACTGACAGTTTGTACTGAAATTGCATACCGCATAGACTGTTTTAATAATGCTATATTCTCATGCTCTGACGCCCACTTTTCCCTAAGCGATAACTCTGCCTTTTTGCCCACAGAACGTGCTAACGCAGAGGGACTATCAAACAGATTGGACCTCCCCAAGGCCCGCAGATTACCGGCCACATACGCCAACCATGGGATCAGGAAAGGTTTTTCCAAATTTATCCGCTAAAACTAAGTTCCTCCTTTAACCAAATCAGGTTCCAAAGCTTTAGAGGTTCAAGGCGTAGCTGGTCGTTGAGGAATTCTATACCTAGTTCCTCGTGGACAATTTCAGAGGGTATACTGTGGGGGAATCCTAATAGACTTCTAAAAAAAAATCAGCTATTTGAAGAGGGGTAACCCGGCCATAACCCCTGATTCCGCTACCGTAGCTCACTAAGGGAATGCACTAGGACCTGAAAATTCCCAGGACCGATTTGATGTGAGTTCGTCCTAGTCGACGGGAGAAATCTTTGATACTAAATGTCACTCTATTAAAGGCAAAAACATTCTGGGAAATAAGTGAGTGCCACTTTAACTCTGAGTCTAGAAGAACCCCCAAATACTTAAAGTTTTCTACCTGACTGATATGTTCGCCTTCAACTACATGTTTCATTGTTTTAGTGTTAGAGGGGCCAAGTTTCATAACAAGAGACTTAGAGAAGTTTCTTGACAGATCAAGGCTGTTCATAAAATTAATAAAAAGGGTGAGGAGTTTTTGTAGGCTATTAGCAGTACAGGCAATTAAAACAGTATCATCGCGTAGAGCAAAGCGGGTATAAGTCGACCTCCTACTATGGGGACGGCAACCCCTGGTACTAATAAGGCTTGCTCTAAATGATTAGATTTGGCACAATTTAAAGTGCTCATTGCATTCTCCATTAGGACCAAGCCTGACATTAGCTGAGAGATCAATATGCAAATCACGCAAGAATGTAAATAAAACTGGATCTACGCCCATCTATTTCATCAGAAAGACCAGAGCTTAGAGCGATTAACTCTATCAAAGGCAGAGCTAAGGTCCATGTAGGGCAGATGCACTGCCCCCTTTACCTTAGTGTACTTGCATGCTAATAAATAAGGGTTAAAGATTTGCTGTATAGTCCTCCGTCCAGGGCAAAATCCATATTGTTGGTCAACGAGAAAGCCTCTTCCCTCAGCCCATTCAGCTAGGCGGTTTAATAAAATCCGACCAATAATTTTCACCTCTGACTCGATGAGGGAAATGTGCCTAAAACATGCTGTATTAGATCTGTTGCCCTTTATAAAAGCCGTGACTATTATCAAATTGGACCAAGTAGGTGGAAGAGGGCCGACAACCGCAGCATTTCGATGCAATGTCAGCAGTGGTGCCCATAGATCAATGCAGTTTTTAAATAGGTCCCCTGGGACCCCGTCAGGCCCTGGCGCCTAATTAGATGGTAGTTGCGAAATTGCAGCTCTGACCTCAGGTAGATTAAAAATAAGCATTTGCAATGCAATAGGTCTCGCATTTACAAGAGTTTGAGCTATTGGCATTGTAATCACAATGCTTTTTATTTGTGTTTTGAAAACCTGAAAGTGGTGCGTAAACACCCACTTTGTACTTATGGTCTTTGCTTACGAGAAACAAGGCTGACATTAAAAAAGGCGCTGTTATCTCCAGCCTTGCTTTTCGTAAACAAGGACTATCAGTAAAAAGTGTGTGTTTACCCACCACTTGCAGTTTTTCAAAACACATATTTAAAGGGCATCGTCATTAACAATGCCAATAGCTCAAACTCTCGCAAATGCGAGACCTATTGCATTGCAAATGCTTGTTTTCCCTTGGCCTAGACCCTGATGAACAGCAGGGTGATTCCTGACAGGGGAAAAGAGCGATGGGCGAATAAACACTGCACTCCATGGACACATTGGCAAAAGAACACAACCACTGGCATTTGGAAAACAAAAAAAGACACCAAGAAGCTCGGCTTCCCTCCAAGACATTCCATGTGGGCCGTACTTAATGACTTCATCAAAAGTGCACCTTGTAAGTACTGTTCCTGCAATCAGCCGCCCAAAATCTTCGGTATATGCTTAGAATTAGGAATAATCCTGAAGGGGGAAGAATTGTTTCTTCCAGGCAACTCCTTTATGGAATTTGCTACCACTAGCAATGGATGTCACCCCTCTGCCTGTTGTAAATGCATTGAGTAGCAGGGACCACAGTCAGAGACTATATAGAGGTATACAGTGGCCAATACATTTCCAACGGTAGCGCTACTTTTTGCTATTTTCTACTCAGATAGTCAGTGTGACTTTCATCCCTACAGTGATGTCACTCGAGCTCAGCTCTCCCTTCACAGCTCCTGAAGGTTCTTCAGTCACCCTGATTTCTCTTCCGCCTGCTGGGAGCCTGAGGTCTGACCGGTGCGATTCGGCCCTCCAGACGTATGCAGCTGTTCCACTGTGAACATCTCGGTTACTTCTTGCCGATAATCACCGCAATATTAACCCACACGCCCTCAACATCCTGGACATCTATAACCTTAATTTTCCAGGATAAATCCCTTACTTCGAGTCAATTCCTCCGCCGCAGCGGCGCCACCGGACTGGACGCCCGGCATCCGTAGCCCTAGTGCCGCGTTTCGATACCGGCCTCCAGTGCTTCCAGGGACAGCCATCACCTAGCTGGAACCGACCTATCCCTGGACCTTCCTTCGTAATTAGGCTTGTACATTCAGGCAGTACATTGGTTGTCCTGATGATGATCCTTTATTTTAACAGGATCGAAACGCCGTCGACAGTTGATGTAGTTTAAACACTAGTTCCCCACTTTTTGACATAATTACGTTTTCACTACATGAGTAAAGCTAGGTTGAATTATTTCCATTTTCTCTAGCGGCTCATACATTGTAAAATTGCCTGAGAAACCTCCCACCCTGTGTATATTGTTTGTCTAGCCTTGTTGTTTGTTGTGGATTCAGGACTGTGTCCCACTATATATGTGTTCTTTTGAAATTTTCTTCTATTTTTGTCATTATTAAATCATAGGGTCCGGCTGGATACCTTACTTATTATAGCGCAGATTATGGCCTGTAATTATTCAAAGTCTGTATATTTAATTGCTAAGGACCGTTGTTTACTTATAATACTAATACCCCTGGTCCTTGCTTACCCAGTGGGTTCCCTTGTTCCTCAAAATAATAGGGAGCCTGAAATGAGCACAGATCTCTGTGAAAGGTTTGTCTATAATAGCTGCGCAGATTAAAATAGCTGCTATTGTCCGAGCTCTGCTGACGCAGGGTCATTTGATCATTTGATCTGCTGGGATATACATGAGTGAACAGGTGCTGTGCGCACCGGACTTATTGTGTTTACAAAGGAATGGCTCTCACATCCATGACAACGGCACAGCGGCCTTTCACTGCTAACACATGCTATTGGGGGAGTGGTAGGAAGTGATACACCGCTCTATCTGTGTCTCAAAGATCAGCGGTCTCTTCAGAGCATTTATTAAAATCGGCAGACTAACAAGGGCCACGTATTGCTCAAGTGGTCACGTCCAGATGAGGAATACATTAGAATAGCTTTTTGAGAAATTAATGAAGCTGTAGGCTGTATATAACAAGCTTCACTTGTACACAGATGAACGTACAGGGCAGGCAAAAACAGAACAAGCTTCACTCCCACAAATGAACGTACAGGGCAGGCAATAACATAACAAGCTTCACTCATACACAGATGAGCGTACAGTGCACGCTACAACAGTACAAGCTTCACTCGTACACAGATGAACATACAGGGCAGGCAACAACAATAAAAGCTTCAATCATACACAGATAAACTTACAGGGCAGGCAACCACAATACAATAAAATATTTTAAGTTGAGAGGTAGCCTACCCCTTATTGTCCGCCTGGTGTTTTATTGATGAGGCGGGAGCCCACTCTGCGTTTCGCCGCCACAGCCCAAGCTGTTCTAGAAGCCTTCTCCGGGCCGCTCTCAGCGCGACCCGGAAGTCAGGCAACCTTGCCTGGAACAGGTGCCGTGCATGGAGCGCGTGGCCGGAAGTGTCCGGGGCTCCCTTGAGCAGAGGAAGCCCTGCGTGTTGCAGCCCGCATGTAGGAGAAGCGAGGCGGGAGCCCACCCCGCATAGGGAAGTCCGGCGGGAGCCCACCCTGCCTTCGTGAATGCCGCATGGTGCGGCCGGAGCAGGATTTCCAGGCGGCTGCACCAGTGACCGGGTGAAGAGGCGAGTCCACCCCTGCACATGTCCTGTCCCCCTTTGCAAAGCAAATCGGCAACAATAGAACTCGCCTAGGCGGGCAGCGCATGGCGCTGCATCGCTCGGCGAGACCTAATGATACGATCCTCAGTCTGAAGGCCTATTAACGGAACCGGCTCTTCATATAAATTATTAACAGCCAAAAAATGGTCAATCCAGGCCTGAGAAGAGATGGTACAAGCCTGATTAGAAAGTTGATCATTACTAAAAAGGGGAGAATTAATGATGTTCCAAAAAGCAGAGCTATTGCGTTACCTACGGACAATTTTTAATTTTTCCAACTGCAGTTACCTTCTGCCTTGATGCACAGACTGACAGCTGTGTTTTTGCTGATTGAGGTGCATGCTAGTCTTACCCCCTACTGGCTCTTGATGCCCTTCAGCCCAGCTTCCTTGTTTGAGGATTCACTCTGAAACAAGTTTGGACTAGCTACCCCTTGTCCGTCTTCCTAGCACTCTCAGCTTTCAGTCTCCTACATAAATATGTTTGCAAATTTCTTCGTACAGTAAGAGACACATTTGGTGAAAGGCACAGAACAATGTCTAAAAAATACCCCAAATAGGTCTCTGTGGTGATTGAAACTGAGTGTGTTAATGAGTTTCAGAAAATGTAGACTGAGCAAGGTATTAGGGAAGCGATAGTGGTAGATGGTTCAGTGAAGATTCAATAACTCTCTAACAAAATATCAGTTACTAAAGCATTCTCAAATATTCATTCATCAATGCATTTCTAAATCATCGTTATATGTTACTGTATGTTTGGATACTAACCTAACAATAGCTCTTATCTTTGCTTGAAAAGTTCTCAAGTTTGTTCTGTCCTTGAGGTTCTGTATCTTGTTTAGAAGCTAGCATTTAAAATTGCTATTTTCTGGTACATTCTCAAACTACCACTAGCAGGAACCAGGAATAAAAAGCATTTCAACACAAGTGTGATCTCCTTATGCAGGAGAGATGGTCAAATTGTCCATCAAGTCTGAGAGGCCTGTGGCATCATGGCAAATGTGCATTCCTTGATGCTCCTACTTCTGCTACCTTCTTAATTTGCGAAGATTCCAGGAATCTTCCCCCAGAAGCCAATTTGTCCCTCTCAGCAAAAGAGGAAACCAATGGTAGGATTTATGTTTTTTGTTTTTTTTACATTTATTTAAGGTGTTTTGGAAAGTGATCTTGATATCTGCTCTTCCAGGTATAGTGGAAGGTCCTGAAATCAGTCGCCGAGCCTTTCATCTTTGTCACAGTCAAAGTCATCCCATTCTGGTAAGTCCCACAAGAAGAAGAAAAGCAAGAAATTGAGGAGGGACTTCGAAGATGAGGGAG